>NC_063347.1:55954255-55989740 GCF_021869965.1 Rhincodon typus | reverse complement strand
GGGGGGGCCGCCTCCCCCCCCCCCCCCCCCCCCCCTCCCCCCCCCCCCCCCGTTTTTTTTCCCCCCCCCCCCCCCCCCCTCCTCCTCCTCCTCCTCCCCGTTCTTTTTCTCTCCATTTCCCCCCCCTCCTCCCGGTTCTTTTTCTCTCCATTTCCCCCCCCTCCTCCCCGTTCTTTTTCTCTCTCTGTCTCTTCTCCCCCATCTCATCCTCCCCATTTATGTTCTCTTCCTGTTAACGCTACTGCCTCTTCTACCCACTGCTTTCTGAGCACAGATAAGGAAACTGGTGGAATGCAGTCTGACCTCTCCAAATCTCAATTATTCTGTACAGATGTGTGAGAAAGTTTTTGATTTCAATCTGGAGGGAACTCTGTGCACACAGTTGCCTGTCTATCATCAACCATGTTAAAATAAGTTTGACAGTCTGGTAAACGGGCTATGTGCCCAGCAGCTGAAGGAGATCAAAAGGGTGAAGGCCAATGCAGTTGTGCTTGCAGCTTGTAATACTGACTAAATGAACAGCAGTTGTATGAATGCTTAAGCCTGTCTTCTCACTGTTAGGGCCCTGTCTTGCCAACCAATAAAAGGTGTCTTGATAGGTTTGTATTGGACGGTTTTGAAATTCCATCATGGCATTTGTGCTTGCTTTGAGTAAATGAGGTACCCTCCACTTTCATGTTTCCAAATTAGAGGCTGGGTGTGATCCAGTCTTGACTGCTTGTTTGTTACAAGGTGCTGCAGCTCATGTTGCAATGTACAGATGTTGAAGGTGCTCCAGGTTTGCTCAGACAGTGGGAATGGATGACCTTGCCGAACTTCAAAACCCACCAGTGTTTTAATTCTGTTCTATTTTGCATTTCTCTGTTGATCTTGACCTTTATTCCACAAACTCTTCTTTTTACAGATTAGGAACACTTTCTTGATGCTTGGTGACAGTTTGATGCCCCTTGACACTGAGGTGCAGAGAACAATGGATCAAACTGATTACAGTTCCGATGGAGGGCTACACGTTACACTAACACTCCGACTGCTTATGCATGGCAAGGTAACTGACGAGGAGGTGAAACCGTCCACAGGTGCACACGTTCACCTGTGTTTTCTATTTAGCATCCACTGACTCCTCACTGACTTGTTGGTGAGAGCATAATGTGATTTTTGTTCATGTGGATGAGGGCACTCTACCAAGCACAGTGCTGTTGGAATTAATGAGGATGGTAGTATGCAGGTATGGTACTGTGATGCTATGCTAAAGAACATGACATCAGTTCCACACTCATTGCTTCCATTTGGTTTGATAAAGTTGGTGACAGTAAAAACAGCTGTGAAACTGTCAAATTGTCAATAAAAACCCAGTTGTTTCCCTAATCTATTTCGGTGAAAACAGACGATGTGCAACATTGGTTGACTTATAGTTGTCCTGTGCAGTCAATGTTGTCAACCAGTGGTTAAAGATGGTAGCTCATTACCACTTTGAGCAGTAACTGCCAGCAGTCTTCAGATCCCCTAACTGCACCGCTTTTGATCTGTTGTTCTTGACCCCTATATGGCATCACATGCCCTAGCTGCCTTGATAGGCCCTAAACACACTTTCTAATCCAATCATTGCCTTTCATTTTCCTTTTTCCCTTCCAGGAGGTTGGCAGCATTATTGGAAAGGTGAGTGCCCATTTCAATACCACTACATTAAACAGACTTATTTCTTGCATTTTCTTGGACTGTTTTAATTACTTTACTTATCTGGTGCTTTTATTTCCCAGAAAGGTGACACGATAAAGAGAATGCGAGAAGAGGTGAGTTCTCTCAGCTGTCTTAAATCTTCTGCAGTAATTAGAGGCTGGGGAGCTCAACTGATGGCCCAAAGGTTACAGACTGCCAACTGCAAATATAATTTTCCTCTTGTTACTGGTATCACAGTGTTAGTCCTGGGCTGCTAGGTCTGCTGCACATTGTAGAGCAGCAGCGCTACACTTCAGTCAGGGTGCCCTCCATCATGTGGAGATAAGACTTGTCTTCTATGCGCCAGTTAATCTTATCCATGCTAACATGAAAACAGGTTTTCAGGGTTAAGGCTAGGGGTCTGTCCCCCCTCTTGTTTGTTCTCACCACATGATTTGAGATTCAGTCTTGTAACTACATGCCTTGGCTCTTGACCACCAACTTTTAACCAAAGACCTTAAGTAGAAGGGAATTTTAAATATAGACAAACAGAAGTCAAGGAGTGCTTTAGCAGACTCTGACATGAAGTTAGAATATTGTAACGGATACCCAAGCGTGAACTACAGGCTGGAACTTAATCAAGGAATTTGGCTTGCTTATCTGGGAATGAGTTAGAAGCTGGCATGTTGCTTACTTTGCGCTGTCTATCCAGGTACATGTGTCCTGTTTCTTTTCTATAGAGCAGTGCCCGTATCAATGTGTCTGAAGGCTCATGTCCTGAACGCATCATCACAATCACTGGTTCAATGGAGGCTGTCTTCAAAGCGTTCACAATGATCACGGGCAAGCTTGAAGAGGTAAGTGTGCACTGTGCGCTGTCATGTGGGAAGCAACATGCAGAGAGGCTGGGACCCATGGACCTCTCCATGGGCTCACTGTGTAATTTAAACTCTGAGGTGCGGATGTGTATCAAGTGCAGATTCTTCAGTCTGTCGCTCAAAGAATGGCAGTTTGTATTCGGTATTGAAGTTTTCATGTGCACATGGAACAGGATCTGTTCTCGTATCCTATCCCCCACTGTCCTCCTCTTCGTGTCCTATTTTGGCTTTCAGGAGCTCAAATTCTATAACTCTCACCTTTAAATCCCTCCAAGATGTTACTCTTCTATATCTCTAACCCCTGCCACCTAGCTGAGTTCTATGCTTTTAACTTCTGAAAGGTCTGTATTTAAATAAGTTTTATTTTAATTGCGGATATCACATGCTATAGAATTACCTCCTTATGATCTCTTTTTCATTCTTTCTAGAAAGAGTGTACAGAAAGAGGCCATTCAGCCCATTGGGTCTGTACTGGCTCCCAAAAGAGCTACCCAGCTAGTCCCATCTCCAGCCCTACCTCTGTAGCTCTGAAAATGACCAACTTGATTCAAGGTTGCAGTAATATTGTGGAAAATCTCATTTGTCCTTTCAATTGTGTGAATCACTTGGTATTGTTTTTATGCACTAATTAATCATTAGCTGTTTTTTCATCTCCCAGTCTCTCATCTAGTCCTTCCCTTCTTCAATGATCATGAACCATTGTTGCTAACATTGTACAACACAATAGTTCTGTCTGTCTTTTGGTTCTAGGATCTCAGTACGTCCAGCATGAGTGATGTTACAAGGAGCAAGCCCCCTGTAACACTACGCCTGGTGATTCCAGCAAGTCAGTGTGGCTCACTGATAGGAAAAGGAGGGTCTAAGATCAAGGAGATCAGAGAGGTGAGTCATTTGGGAAGTTCATTGACCCACACAGAGTATAGAAATCTGGCTCCAGCTGAGGACAGCTCACTTCTAGTTTTGTGCGGTCAAAGCAATTACAGAGGGTTTTTTCTATACTGCTACTCTGCAAACTAATGTCAAGGCCAATAATAACTAAGTGCCAAGCAGACTGTGAGTCACTACATCGGCACAACGTAAAAGAAGGGAAGGGAAGGAACTGATGATTTACAGCCCTCATAGAATTATAGGTGCTTGTGGTACAGAAAGAGGCCATTCAGCCCATTGGGTCTGTACTGGCTCCCAAAAGAGCTACCCAGCTAGTCCCATCTCCAGCCCTACCTCTGTAACTCTCTAAATTCATTGCTTTCAAATATATCCCAACTATCTTCTGAAGCCACCTATGGATTTTGTCTCCACCACCCTCCCAGCCCTCTCATTCCAAATCGTAAGAGTAAAAAAATTTTCTCCACATCTCACTCCCAGTCTTGAAATTGAGGTCACTTGTTACTGACATACCAACTAGTGGGAACAGAATATCTTTCTTTTCCCTGTCAAAATTTTGAACACTTCAATAACGTTACCTCTTAATCTTCTCTGCTGCAGTTTTTCTAATCTGTCTTTTTGTATCCAAAATCCCTTATCCCTGGTATCCTTCTAGTGAATCTCCTTTGTACTCTCTCCAGGACTGTAACATCTTTCCTTAAATAAGGTGCCCAGAGCTTAATGCAATATTCCAAATGTGGTCTGACCAGTGGTTTGTAGATACGTTGCATCATTTCCTTGCTTTTATACTCTATGCCTCTATTTATAAACTTAAGGATGGGATAAGCCTTAATAACTGTTTCAACTTGCATAGCTACCTTTAGAGAAATAGGCACTTGAACCCTGAGGTCCCTCTGCTGTACTCCGCTCAAAGTCATACCATTGAACCTCTATTGTCTCGATGTTTTTTCTACCAAAATGCATCACCTCACATTTCTCTTCATTGAAAATGAGCTACCAGGTGTCTGCCCATTTGGCCAACTTGTCAATGTCTGTCTGAAGTAGCTCAACATCATCCTAGCAATTCACTATTCTCCCCGATTTTAGTATCCTCTGCAAATTGAGATGTTGCCCTCAACATCCATCCCCAAATCATCTATATAAATCAGAAGAAGCAAAGATCCCTGGCAACATCACTTTCAACTCGTCCCATTATCGACTAGCTTGGTCCCTTTTTTCCCTGGTTAACCGGACTGAGATCAGTAACTGAACGTCAGGTAGAAAATTATGCAAGGAGCAGCTGTTGCTGTCTTCCCACCCTCTTCAGTGAGATTTGGGGGGAGGTTTTAAGAGGTGTCAAAAATCATAGGTTCATGAGTAAATAAGGGAAAACTTCATTGTTGGCTTGAAGCAGAGGACCCACATGACAAGAGAAGTAGGGTGGAGTTCAGAATTTTTACACAGGAGTTGCTATCTGGAATTAATTTCCTGAAAGGGTGGTGAAAGCAGATTCAGTAACTTCCAAATCTGACTTGGATATAGATTTGGAAAGGGAAGAGGTAGCATGGGAATGGGGTAAGTGTTGGTGTAATGAAATAGTTTGTACCAAAGAATCAGTACAGGTATGATGGACCAAATAGTTTGCTTCAGTGCTGCCAGATTCTTTGATTGCTGTCTCATGCAGGAGGATGGTTCTGCTCTACTCCCATCATCCAGGAGGGTCCAAGAAATTAATTCAGGATCTCTAACTGGTAGAGGTGAGAGGTTGACCCCAGTGGCCATCACGAGAGAGCAATGTGAGATTTGCTGAGTCAAGATGCTGAGATTGCTGTTCTTGCCAGTCCAGTATTTTGAGTGTTTGTATTGAACATTCTAATTTTCTTGTTTTCTACAGTCTACTGGAGCTCAGGTCCAGGTAGCTGGAGACTTGCTGCCGAACTCGACTGAGCGTGCAGTCACCATCTCTGGGACCCAGGACGCCATCATTCATTGCATCAGGCAGATCTGCGCCGTCATTCTGGAGGTAAAAGCATATCTTGGAATTGGGCAAGACAGCACTGGTTTGTGACAGATGCCTCATTCTTGCTGACCAGGGCAGTCTTTAGAAAGTTGTACAACATAGTAACTGTTTTGTGCTTCGAGGTATTTTAACTTTTGGGGATGAGAAGCTCTGAGGAATGGGATACAGTTTGAAGTGTTGTGTACCTTTCCTGTGACTAGAGTGTTTAGGACAGCGTGGAAAGAGCCTTGCTGTATCTAACTCCATGCTGTGACTATTCCAGGAATATTTGATGGAACAGTGCAGAAGGAGCTTTACTGGATCAGGCAGATTGCTGTACCTGACTTCGGAGTATTTGGGGTCTGTATGAGAGGCAGCTTTCCTTTCAGTTTAAAAGAGTAGAGGGAGGTTTAGTCTGTATTTAAGACAGTGCTATATCTGCTTGGGAGTGTTTGCTGGTACTAGGTGCCTGATCTTGGAGTGTTCCATTTCCTGGCACAACATTCCTGATGTCAGTGAACTCAAGATTAGTGAGAAATTAGTAAAGTCGCACGAACAGGTGAGAGGAGGGTCCAGATTTCCGACCCAATCAGATGAAAATTCCCCTCTACTTAGGGAATTATAGGACTAAAATAACCTGAGTCTATAAAACAAATGAAGGGGCTAAGAAGACTAATTGTGAGTGGAACTTTCTACAAAACTGAGGCCAGGTCAGGAAAATATTAAATGCAATATAAATTACTGATAAGCCATGTTTGTGGCACAGCACCACAAAGATTGAAAAGAATTGGGATACAGGCATCTAGCCTACTCTTTTAAAAACTCGTGGGTTGGAGCAGAAAGGTCTGAAGAAAGATGCAACTGGGAAAGAATGAACTGGTGTCAGACTGCAGTGGCTCCTGATTCTGTTGCAGTGGGAATACAGGTGGAATTCTGTACCTTCAACTTGGGGAGAATGAAGAGAAAGTTCAGAACTGAGGTGGCAATGACTAAAAGAAAGATAAATAGATCGATGGGAAAGGTTGTAAGATATAGGAGCAGAATTAAGCCCTTCAGCCAATCATGTCTATTCCACCATTTGATCAGGGCTGATGAATTTCTCAACTCCATTCTCCTGCCTTCTCCCCATAACCTTTGATCCCTTTTACTAATCAAAATTTATCTCTGTCTTAAATACACTCAATGACTTGGCTTCCACAGCCTTCTGTGGCAATGAGTTTCACAGATTCATCACACTCTCTGGCTGAAGAAGTTCCTCCTCACCTCTGTTCTGGAAGGTCATCCTGATGAAATGGAGGTGGGAAAGAAGTTGCCTCTGAAATAAAGTGCCTTGTCTGCTGTGAAAAGAGTTGTTAAGCTTGGGTCTTTCTAGACAGTTCTTTGCTGGGCTAAAAGGTGGCTTTGAGACAAAATTAGCTTTAATAATGGAGGAACTGGAGATTGGAACTGCTGAGAACTTGCTTGTCTGCGAGTAGGCTAAAGCTGGCATGTTCCATAATGCAGATATTTCAGTATTAGAATGAGCCAATCTCCGGTGCTCTGTCTGGAAGGTAAACCTGTAGGCAGGCCTGAAGCCTATGCCACCTTATTCTGTTGAAGCCCTCTCATAGTGACAAGGATCGCTGCTTTCTTCATGCTCTATATGTCTGAGGGTGGTGTTGCTCTATGGTCCAGACTATTCAAGAGGTGGATAGACTTTTGGACACTAAGGAATTGAGGGATATGAGGATTACATGAACAAACAGCATTGAGGTAGGAGGTTAAGATGATCTTACTAAATGCAAAACAGACAGATGGGGGTCAAATGACCTACTGCTCCTGTTTTTGTGCTGTTATGCTACTAAACATTGTGTTTCTTGTTCTGTGCAGTCTCCACCCAAAGGTGCCACTATTCCCTACCGTCCCAGTCTTGGACCTGGACCTGTTGTGTTCTCTGGTGGGCAGGTAAGTACAACTGGCACTTGACCACTGATTCCTTATCTACGTATGTCACCCATTTCTTGTTCCCCTGTCAACAGCAAAGTAACCTGTGGTGTCATAAAAGGCCGCCTGCATGAACATATTGGCGTCAAATTGAAAGGTGACCAGACATCTCAGTGGACCCCTCTCTCCTTTTAAGAGAGAACCCAAAGTGCTACCTGGGCAAGAGGCTCACGTCTTGATGTAGATTGGTCATAGACGCAAGATACTGGGGCACAAAGCTTGGTAAGGTCATGTTTGGGCATGAGGGAGTGGTTGCACAGGTACTGACAGCACAGTCACTCGTGCAAGTCTGAAATCTATTAGGTGAGGTTCAACAAATGAAGTGGGATTTGATTAATCTCTTGGATAATCAGCCTTAACTGAGGCGGAGTGATGATCAATCCGAGATTAATTCAAAAACTTCAGTTTTTGATAGGTGAGCCTTGTTTTGCATTTGTATGAAAATCCCTCTCTGCTTTGTGGTGGTAACCTTTTTAAGTAACCAGAGTAATAGTGTAATTTAGGCTTCAATTTTTTTATTATTAATCTTTACAGTTGCATAATCATGTTCAGCCGTCACTGAAATCAAGTGTTGGCCTTCGAACTGACACCAGTGTAAGGTTCCCACTCTTCAAATTAGTGTACCAAGTCTGCTGGCTTCCTCCCGATTCTCTGAAAAATAAAAGTGCCACCTGATACTGAATGGTCAGGTATCAAACTTCAGTTTGTGGGCCATCGTTTGTTGTGTGCTCTGCACTTGCTCAATTTGTAAAGCCAGGGCTTAAGTGGCATCTGTCAGGGGTGGGGGCTGTTGCGATAGGTGCTTTAAGTAAACCATTTGTATGATGATGCCACTTCACTCCTTTGTAGTTTAACTAGAGACCCTTTTTTACAGTTGAGGCATTTTTTTGCTGGAAACAAACAGAAGCTGGAGAAGTAGGGTGAATTAAAATGAGTGATTAATCTGAAGTACTGACTCACTAATTGGATTTGAGGCAGCTTTTGCAACTTTGATTACTCTCTTATTGCAAATGAATTTTCTGTGCTCTAAATATAAAACTAACTGCTGGTCCTTACTCTTGTACTCCTGTGTAATGTTACATTTGACAGCACCAGGTTACTTTGATGCTCTGACATTGTGCCCCTCACAACAGTGGAAGAACAGAGGAGACTTTCTCCAACAAAGCCCCCATTATAACAGTTGGCTCTTTCACTTTAATTTGGCCCATAGTTGCATTCTTCAGGCACTAATCCCTGCAGAAAATGGGCTGTGCACAAATCCAGCTTCATTATTACATGGAGCACAAAGCAACACAAATTGGCCTTATGGCTGATTATAGTTCATTTGTACCCCTTCCTACTTTCTTTTACTATTGCCATCAGTAGAGTCCTTTTTCATTTTGTTTTCCTGGCCTACCCTTGGTTCTGTTGATACCATACATCTCAGCTACTCCTTGTGCTGTGGACTTCTCACCACTCTGAAGGTAAAGGACGTTCTTCCGATGACTTGATGACAGATTTTGATTCCCTCTCCCTCTATCTGCTCTGCTAATTGCACAGGCATCTATTAGGTCTACCCTTAACCTTTCCTTCTGGGGAAAAAAGGGACCCAATCTTTTCACACTTTCCCAATCTCTTGGGCCTGCTATCATGGAATGTTAGTGAACTGGAGGAAAACAAATGTCTCTTTGTCCGAGTCCAAATCATAATCAGCAACTGCGTTGATAATAGCTATTCTGCTGCACTGTAACTTTTGATAGTGATGTTGAAAAACTTGTATTCAGAATCTCAGGGCATCCATAAGCACTTCTACAGGAAGTACCTTAGAAATGTAGTTAATATAGGGTGCTTGATTGCTTATTTGCACACGACAACATCGAATAAACAGCGGTGTTAATGAGCATATAATTTGCTTCAGTGAAGTTGGTTGAGAGAAAAATATTGACTAGGGCACTGCAGTTGAACTTGTGCCATGCCACCTTTCATATCCACCTGAGAGGGCAAATGGACTTGTCTTTCAGTTCGGACTGTAAAGCAAACACCTTCAATAGTACAGCACTCATGACAGCACTGGAGTGTTTAGATTTTTTTAACCAAGTCTCTAGAGTGGCACTTGAATTTTTAGATTGAAAAGTACAAATGCTGCCAACTAAAGTTCTTGTGCTGTGTAAGATTTTGTAGGCCTTTATGCCACACTGCCCCGAGTTCTACATTTTTTGTTTAAAGGATTAAAAATCGGCTGTGCCTTGGTTTTTCTGGTAAACTTGTGCTTTTGGGGTGATGAGGGATGCAAGCTCCTTAATTCTGGCTTGATGCTGAATCTATCATAGCTGTTAATGAGACATATTCAAACGGTTCTTTATTCTGTAAAATTCTTTTTCAGGCCTACACCGTTCAGGGGCAGTTTGCAGTCCCTCATCCAGATGTAAGTGAAATACAAATAATTGTAGCTTATTAAACCGAAGACTTTGTATTAAGAACCGGTTGGAAATGGGGATCTGCTCAATTAGTTGTCTCTCCCTCTCCCTCCATGGGGCCTCATGGGCTCTCAACTTAAACATGGAGCTTCAAACTGCCCTTGTGGGTGAATGTACAGCCCTAATCCTTTCCTGGATGGTGTGTTTATCCACTCAGTGATTGAGCGAGCTGTAGTGTACCTTTTGTTGACTGACCTGCTTTCATCCCATTAGATGTAACCTTGTGCCCAAAGGAACCCAGTAGGGACAGGCAGAACTTGTTCTTGATGAATTGAGCTGGTGATTGAAACTACCAGCTTGGTGCCATTTGGAAATCCAGCCTGCCAGCTGTTTAGCCAAGAGCCTGGCACCATACCTGCTTGTGGGTCTACTGCACATCTAATCAAGGAAATGACCATTTATGGAATTCCAAGCACTTGTCTTCTTAACTAATCTCTTCACAGGACGATCAGCCATACTTCATGGTCTGTACACACGAGCGCTTGCTTTTTTGTAATTATCCCGAGGTGAAGAATGGTCATCTTGGGTGATGTCAAGGTTTGTGTCTTCCTTCCACAGTTGAATAGCCTCATTCATTACCAGTAGTTTCCTTTAACCGCTGGCATCCAGAATGAGCCAGCAAACCAAGGGAAGGCAGACATCGAGAGAAAAAAATCCACACAATGCCATCCTTTGAGGAGTGAATTCCATAGGCCCACGCTTTCATTCGCAGACCCTGTCAAATTAAATCCCCACTTTCTTTGCTGTACAGCTGAACTCCATTCCCAAAATATCACTTTGAATAAAAAGACAAATGCTTGTGACAAAGATTTCTATTGAAAAGACAGCAGAGGAGGAAGGACAGCGCAGAGAGTTGGACACTCAAAGCTTTTACATTTGGGTTGTTTTCATTTGGACTTTAGTAAATGGCTTTCTCTGCATCATAGACAAGCTCCTGGAGTCTTGCACCAACTAGACTTCAAAAATATCAAATATCATGCTTTGCTGACATTTCAACCAGAGGGCTGTGTTTGTATCCAGCCTGGGCTCGGAGTCCCCACTGCATGGCTGTTAAAGGTCTCTTGTGAAATAAGTCTGATAGACTCAGCCCACTGTCACAATACTGCTTTTAATTGCCAGAAGGTAAGGGGAACCCTGATTGCTAATGCAGGAATTGACAACAGGGAAGATAATACTTAAGTGGCTAGGCATGGGGCCTCTTTATTGGTTAGAAGAGAGAGGGCATTGAGCAAGGATAATTAAAGTGTTTGGATTAAGATAACTTAATTAATTTTAATAACTGGTTATTCCATCCAGTGGCAAGACCATCTTCTACTGGAGATCATTGACTAACAGTGGTTCAGCTGACTAACCAGACTACCCTCAGTGGGAACTGATGCAGAGAGTTTCCTGATGCCACTTTTCCAAGAGCCCACCAAAGTTCCAGGCACATCAGGCTAAAATGGAGCCACATCATCCACCTGGTCTCCATCCCTGCCACCACCACTTGGGCAGGTATACGTGTCTCCTTCCTGTCCCCTATGCTGGGTGGCCATAGCTCTGTGGATCCATCACACCCGTTCACTGTGTAAGGAGGCAATGGTGTTGAGTCGGTAATGCATCCATTTGAAAAGTTTGATATTAAGATAATTGGAAGCTGTGCATGCTACCACCATGATGCTACTTTTAATTGTTGGTATTTGGTTGACGTTGCAGCTCTCCAAGCTTCACCAGCTGGCTGCACAACATGCTTCCTTCAACACAGTCAACCAGTCATCCTCTTCATTTACAGGTATGTATTAAAAATGATTGGCGTGTGGGCAGTAACAGTCCTGTCAGTACTGAGTATTAGAGTGGGATTGTAACAGTATAGTTGGTACAGAGCACTGGAGAGAGTGGGGCAGTAACTGTCATTAGTGTAAGTATTACAGAGAGTGGGATAATAGCTGTCCTGACAATGCAGAATGTTAGAGAAGTATCGTAAATTATTGTCGCTACTGTGTGTTACTTGGCATTTAAGATGCAGACTAGAGATGTGGTAGTGAAAAATTATTCAAAATATTGTTAAAGCCTTTTTAGTTATGCTGACTGGTTATCTGGTAGAATGGGGATTAATGGATGAATGAGAAATAGTTGTTAGGAGCTGTATGGAATTGGAGGGCTTCTGGAATCCAAACACCTTTTAAAGGAAGAGTCCTTTGTGGCAAATGTGAGTTGCATTGTCCCCTTGTAAACTTACTTGTTTGTGTGACCAGTTTGTGGTGCACAGTGCCTTATAATTTTTTTGCCCATGTTATTTCTGACAGAATGAGGCTGGTGAAGTATCTTCTAGGTTGCATATCTGCAGCTCAGTGGAAATGTTGATGGGATGTTAAGATTGCTGTAGATTTACTTTAAGAGCTAGGGAAACTTAGCTGAACCTGAACGTTTCCTCTGGCTATTAAATAGATATGTTCCATCTTGAGAATGATTGAAGCTACATCCCGTCCTTCTTTGAGTGGTGTGTCTGGATCATTGTTTGTGTTTCTTCCTGCTCGCTCCCCGTTCCTATTTAGCTTTCGCTTTCTGTCACAATTTTGCATGTTCTCATTCTGTGTATGGCTGCATTTTCCTATGTTCATAGTGCTAACTTGTCACTTCCTTCCTCCTGCAGGATTGGACAACAGTGGTCAGCCTACATCTCAAGAACTACTGGTTCCAAATGATGTAAGTAGTAGTCATAAGATCTAAGGAAAAGGAGATGGAGTAGACAATTTGGCCCCTCAAACTCAGCATTCATTGTATTCGGCAATTGTTTGCTGAGTATGATTGTCTACCTAGGAAATTTCCTGTCACTGGTCATGAGTTTTGGGGGCCCTTGCATGGCTGACGAGCCTGAGATTTCCGGGAGTTGGAATTGGTCCTTGGTTCTGCATTCGGTAAAATCATGACTGTTTTGATTGATTGTGATCTTAACTCCACTCTCTTGCCCTTCCACTTGTTTCCTTATTAATCAAAAATTTACTTAACTCTATCTTGAACATATTTGATGACCTGGCTTCTACCTCTTGCTGGAGTACTGAATTCCAAAGGCTGACATGCTCAGAAAAAATTCATCCCCAATAACATGAGCTCTTGAACAGTAACTTTTTATTTGACACTTAGCAAATACCTTTTGGAAATCCCAATACATTGTATCCACCCTACTTATTACTCGCATAACTGTATTAACTGCTGAATATGATTTCCTTTTCACATAGCCATATTGACTGATTTGTTTTGTAATTTTCTGAATATCTTGCTACTCCTTGCTGTCTTCCTTCTTTCTTGAATTGATGTGTTAATATTTGGTTCCAATTCACTAGGGCTATTGCAGAACTTGGGAAATTTTGGAAGATTACAACTGATCCTTCTACAATATTTGCAACCACTTCCTTCACATCTTTAAGATGTAGATCACAAGACTCAGGAGATGACTTAGTCCCATTATTTTTGCTTGTTTTTTTTAAACCTCTAGTGATCATGATTGATTAAGTTCCTTCCTGCTTTTTGCCTCTTGGTTTTCTACAATTTTTGTTGCTTTGTATCTTTTTCCATGCTGACAGATGCAAAATATTTGTTCAAAGTTTCTGCTATTCCCTTTAATTAATTCCCAAATTTCACCTGCTCAATGGACCAACATTTCTACTTTAATATTCTTGTAAATGCTTTTCCTGTATTTTTTATATTTCATTAGTCTTCTCTTGTACTTCAGTTTCTCACTTTATGTAATTCTGTGCTAATTTCTAAAAGTTTGCCAAAGAATGCCACCAATTTTTGCAGCATGCTGCATCTTTCAATTTGACACCATCCTCGATTACCTCAATTAACCATGGATGGTGCGCCTTTTCATACTTTTTCTTTCACAGTGGTATATGTCTTTGAGGTTTAAGAAATTCTTTTTAAATGTCTGACTGCTTCTCTGCTGTCTTTTTTTCAATTTATTTTCCCGGTCTACTTCAGTCAACTCCATCTTCATACCCATGTAATTGCTTTTATTTAAGGCACTTGTTTCAGACCTACATTTAACAGCCTCGAACTGAATGTGAAATTCTACCATATTATGATCACTCTTACCTAGAGACTCCTTTATAAAGAGCTCATTAGTACTTTTATAGTACATTATCAGGTCTAGAATAGCCTGTTTCGGTGGTTCCCCAGAGTGCATCATTCTAAGTAATTGTGTGGAATAACTCTAAATTTATTCTCCAAGCTGTCTTTACCAATTTGCTTCCTCTAATCTGTGAATATTAAAATTTATTTATGATATTGAAATACTTTTCTCATAAGACCATATTATTTCTTGATGTATGTGCTGTCCAGCAGTGTAGTAAAGGGGCCTATAAATATCACCACCAATGAATTTATTTGCTTCCTGACTGCGCACAAATTGATTCAATATCTTGATGTTTCATTCTTCATTGAGAGCTGGACAATGTTGTTTTCATTTCTTCCCATC
This sequence comes from Rhincodon typus, assembly GCF_021869965.1. Lineage (NCBI taxonomy): Eukaryota > Metazoa > Chordata > Chondrichthyes > Orectolobiformes > Rhincodontidae > Rhincodon > Rhincodon typus. The sequence goes on along the minus strand of NC_063347.1, from coordinate 55,975,448 downwards.
CTTCTGAAATAGTCAATTACTTATGAATATTCAATGTTGAATGAACTGAACCTGTTATGTGTTAGCAAGTTCCCGAGTTATATTCCAGATTCCCAACTGATATGTAATGTGATTTACTAACCAGTGGCTAATATGTTACTAACCTGCCCAGTTATACAGTACCTAAGAAACGATGGAGTGAATGATGAATAGGCAGAGTGGTGTGTGGTCAGAAGATAATGTTAACTATGGACTGGAATTAATGACGCTGCACAGAAAGCAAACATCAAACGTGGGAGAACAGTACAGGGTGTTCGCCAATGGATTCATCACAACTGATGAATCTCATCCTTCACGAATTTGGGCATTATTCAGAAGAATCAGAGATTGATCTCTACTCTTCTGAGTAAATACAGTGGAAAGAAAAGAGCACTTGCTACAGGTTTCTCCCCCTTCCTGCCACAGAGCCAGCACCTGTCTAATATGTGAGCTGAGGCAGCTGTGATATCTCGCCATCTGTTAGTGATAGATCAGTAACTGTGTGAAGCCTTGATTGACAAATCGTCGTCCTTGAGCCAGCGATTGCATTAAACCTGTGATCGGTTAGCATTAATCAGGCAGCACTCAGCTGTCTTCGCTGACAGAGCACAGGTATTTGCTGTACAGCTTCCTGCCCTACCCACTGACTGCTCATTGAGGTTACTAAACCCCTCCAGGGCAGTTAAGTTAGAGTGACAGCTGTTCCTGAAGTGGTGACCTCTGATCTTTTTGACCTTCATTCACATTTTTCAGTTTCAGGCAATACCTTCAAAAGCAGTAACTGGTTCCTTAAACAGTCCAGTGGTGAAAGGAACCTCTGCACCATGGTGTAGTGCAGATTTATACTAGCGAGTGCCTACAGGGTGACTGTACTTCTTTCTACAAATAGTGATTATGCTTCACGCATAATTGACATATGCAATTGCGTAGGTACCTCTTTAAACGGGGCAACCATAACTGCTTATAAGATGCTTGTATTTCTGTGGAAGTGTAGTCGATACGTTGCACTGTTTTACATATAGTGAGTATTTCGTAATATATGAACAGACAGCATTCGACTGCAACCAGGATGACTATGCTTCATATAGTACACAGACTGTCTGTCCACAGTGATAGAACCTCACTATATTTAGAATAGGCACTAACACAGCGCCCTGTTTGAACTCTGTTTATGATGTGGGGTAATTGCTTATCTTTATGAGACTGATGCTGTCGCCCTCTGGTCTGTTGCTCCTGCTGAAGGACAGTTCTCTGGTTCATTTCAGTTGGAATTGAGCTGCAATTCCAGGCATGTGATGAATGTGAGGTGGAGTCTCAGCCCCTGCAAGGACAGTGCTTATAAATAGTCAGCAGGGCAACACAATGCTCCCTTCAAAACCCGACAGTATCAAGTGACAAAGGCAGAAAAGAATGCCAACCAGACAACATACGCCATGAGCCTTTTGAAATTCAAAACAAGAATGAAGAGGTATCTGTTTCACAAAACAGATGACAGGACAATACTGGAGAGACACTAGCTGTGTTGGAGGTCTTGAGTGCTGGTGTGCAAGTCACGTCCATGGGGTGTACAGTACAGCTAGGAATCCATGGCTTGGACACTGTATCAGGGGTATTCGCACCATCTTTAAAGAAAGACTTGTATTTTATAGAGCTTCTTTCAGAATCTTGAGACAACTGAAAGTGCTTTTATAGTGAAAAAACTATATTTGAAGTATAGTCTCTGTTGCCATAGCGGGCCATTTAATGTTCCAACTGGGGATTAAAAAATGCCTCCCTCAATGCTCCCGAGTGTCAGCTTTTAGATAAAGTGCCTGGGTTGGGATTTGAGTCTGTAAGTGGAGTCTATTGAGAATGAAGGACTTAAAAAGAATGTTGTGAAGAAGAAAGTGTTCTGGAGAAATTAATGGGACTAAAAGCTGGCATTCTTTGGAGCTGTCAGCTCTTGGCTAAGAGAAACCTTTATAGTGATAGTGGATGCATTGGTTTTGCCCTGCCAGAATGCTCTAGCTTCTAGAATGGGGTCTATAAATTGGAAGGTAGCAAATCTAACTCCATTGTTAAAGCAGGACTATTGACTGGTTAGTCTGACAAAAACAGTTAGAAAAATGCTAGGTTTTTATTACCAGGGACATGCTGGTGTGCCATTTTACAAATTGTAATGTGGTTAGGCGGAAGTCAGTATGGTTTTATACAGGAGAAACAATGTTTGTCAAATCAGTTATACTTTGTAGCCAGCCTCCTGCGCTCTGTACTTCTGTAACCTGAGGTCAACCAAAATCATCCTAGTCTTAACATATGCCAGTTCCCATTCACCCATCACCCATGTGCTTGCTGATCTACACTGGCTCCCAGTTCAGGTACACCCATTTTGCAAAAAAAGTTTGATTTTAAATTTCCATGCCTTGTCCCGCTGTATCTTTAAAATCTCTTAAGTCTCTGTGCAATGTACTCCTTCATTCATGGGCCTTTGATCACATTTGATTTTAACTGCTCCATCATTGGTCGCAATACCTTCGGTCGTCAAGACGTTAAACTCTCGGATTTCCTCCTTGCCCACTTTACCTCCCTTCCCCTCCTTCCTCTTTTCTTTGAGATGGTCCTCCAAGCCTTAAGTCAGCCTGAGCTTTGATTTGAATATCTCCTTTTGTGATATGGTATCACGTTTTGTCTGACAATGCTGTTGTAAAGCGCCTACAGTCTTTTTATTATGGTAAAAGGGCTTTACGTGTAAGTTTGTATTGGAGTATCTTTTTGAGGCTCTAAATACCAGGAGCAATAAAGTTAATGTTATCATTTGATTTTCAAAAGGCTAAATAAGAGGTTACACAAGGTTAGGGCTCGTGGAATAGACGGGGTGGAAATAAAAGGTATTTTCAGGGTGGCATGGTGAGTGCAATGGAGAGCTTTGGGCAACAGTACTTGGGTCTTGGCTCTTTTTATGGTATCTGTCAACTTCGATGCAATTTGTTTTCTGATAGAAAGCTAGGTAGTGAAGCAAATTGGGAGATGCAAGAGGCAGAAAAAAGGGTATAAATAGGTGTAGTAAATGTGCAAAATGTAGTTTAATGAGGTGAAGTAGCAAATTATTTGCTTGTTGTAAAAATCAGGAGAATTTTCTTTTTATAAAAAAAAAAGTTAGATCAGCAAGTGTTTTATGTCAAGATTTGGGGTCTTTGTAGCTGTACCAGTTAAAGTGCAAGTGCAAGTGCAAAGACCAATTGGGAAGACAAATGGTACGTAAACTTCAATACTTCAACTCCTTTGGAATGGAGAAGCAAATCTGATTCTAATTATTTCAAAGCGTTCAGTGGGACCACATCTAGAATACACAGTGTGGTTGTACCTACAGAAGAGTCTACTTACCTTGACAGGTGTGATGAAAGCTCACCGGATTGATTCCCAGACTGAGGTGGCTGCCCTCAGGGGCTTGATTAGAATGGGCCAGAAAACTCTGCTTCTCAATCTTCTACTGATCAATATTGTTAAACTTTTTCCAGTAGGTTTGACAGGGTAGATGATCCCTGGCTACAGCATATGAAACTAAGGATTGTGGTCTCAGGATAAAGAATCAGTCATTTTTGGAATTCTTTAAACTTTAGCTGTGGATGCTCAGTAATTCGGGAGACACTTTATAAAAACCCACAGATTCTAGGACACAAAGGGAATTGAGAGATCTGGAGATTTTGGGTAACTAACAATTATTGTACTAGAAGGCAGAGCCAGTTTGACAGCTTGCCACCGTGCTCTTTTTTTTCTACTAGAGAGATATATATGAGTTGGTGGTTCAGAGGTGTTTACTAGATTAAGACTGCAATGAATGGGTGGGTGTCTTTATGAGGGAATATTGGATAGTTTGGGTTTGTTTTCACTGGTATTAGAGTGAGGAGTAGTTTGATTAAAGTTTTTAAGATCCTGAATGTTCTTGACAGGGTGGATGTTAAAAGAATACTCCTTCTTGTGGGTGAGTGCTCAATTAGAATAGTGGAACAGTTGCGTTGCTCGGACCGTCCCATTCCTCTTGAACATGAACTTCCCTACCTGCAGTAACTTGTGTTCTTGTCTTGTTTGGCAGTTTTAGTGAGGAAATACCAATGGTTGATGCTGGTCTTGCTCTCTCCAGATTCCCTTGATAGAGCTGCTCTTACTGCATCTGGGCTTCAGTTGTCTGGGATTATTTCCGATCCAGGTGTCAATGCTGTTCTTTGCTGTTCAGCAAGATAAGCTGTAGAGATTGAGGCACATCTACTCTAACATGATTAAGACCAAAAACAAAATTTATCTTGGTAAATCTGAGCCTTGCTTGACAGCGTTTCAGGTAGCACAGAAACACACAGTCATAAGTCTTGAGGTAAGAGACCGAGGCAAAATACCACAGAGACCAGGTTTTGTTTCAATTCCCTAACTTTCTTGGCTCCAATTTCCAGTCCAAAATAATCCTGTTTGATCTGGGCCTGCAGCACAATTCCACCTTAATCAGACTCCCATCAGGAATGGGGAAAATGTCAGGTTATATTACAGGACGCTGTTAAGATTCAGTCTGAAGCATTTTGTGGGGCAGTGAGGGAGAGCTTTGCTTTCGGCTTAAAAGAGTGGCCGTTGCTTTGCTATATAAAACACTGTGCTGGGAGTATTTGGTGGCTGTGTTGCAGGAGCTTTATTCTTCAGCGTGCTGCACCTCATGATTACCTGTTGAGTAACTGAATGTCACCACTGACATAGGTTGTCTGAGATGGGTATTGCTTTCCCTGGTATCTAGTGGAGCACAAAAACTGCTTATTTTTTAAATGGAAACTGTACAGAAAGAGTTGAATAACTGTCAGGATAGGCTGTTGCATTTTCTTGACTAATCCATGTCTGTTTCTCCTCAACAGTTAATAGGCTGCATCATCGGAAGGCAGGGCAGTAAAATTAATGAAATCCGGCAGATGTCAGGTGCTCAAATCAAGATTGACAATCAGGTTGACGGTTCAACCGAACGACTTGTTACAATCACAGGGGGACCCCTGAACGTCAACTTGGCCCAGTACCTCATAAACGCATGGTAAGCAAACGTGGAGCTCTACTCCAGAACAGAACTGCGCACTGTAGTAGGGAGAGGGACTGGCCTTCTACTGTTAGCACAGTTTTAGTGGTTTATGGTGAGCTATTTGAATAGTGATGGGAATAGTGTAGAACTAAGTGGACTTACTTATCTAAACTCACAGCTTGACATGTTTGTGGTAGGTAATTAATTTTGACATCTGTTCCATGATCTGTCATGTGTCCTGAGGTAAACAGATGCCATAACCCACCAGTGTCCAGTTCCCAGAGCACAGTCAATGCCATTCTCCCCTCAGTCACCAGGAGACAGGAGAAAGGTGAAGTTGGATCACCCCGCAATGTTCCTTTCTTCTCTCTGTCGGAAGCACCAGCTTCTACTCGGTGTCATCTCTCACTCTTCCCAGCCCTGATTGTTGTATCCGATATTGGTGTCCTGTCATTCCTTGCACTGATGTTCAGAATAAATCACGGCAGCACCATGGTTGGTTTCTTCGCTTTTGCTCCCCTCCTTTTATCTTGCTTGGGGTACAGTTCCACGGGTACTGCTCAACCTCTGGTAACCCATCTCCATGGCCTAATCTCCTGTGCAAGCTAGGCAGCAAGTGCCAAAGGGCTAGTTGACCATGGGTGTATTGAGGCTCAGCCCTGTCTGATTTTACTGAGTGTTTCCACTGACTGGATCCAGCAGGTGGTGAGGTTTGAGAGACAGAAAGGTAAATAGGACTGGGAACCCTGGCTGAATTTCTGCATCTACCCTGAGTTAGTCCTGGAGGAGCTGCCCACTGCCATGTGCCTAAGATCAACTAATTCAGCTGAGATCAGACACTATGCTGGTCAGTGAGGCTACCCACCGAGTCTTGGTGAAGACTTTTGTGAGTTCACAGATACTGAACATTGCAGTCTCTTTGCTGTCAGTTTGTAAAGAGTTCACCAAACCATTATATCACCACATTTCATCAGTAAAGCATTTTGTTACCATTTCTAGGTTACACCAGTTACTGTTGCTCCCACTCATTTGTTATCCTGTCCTGTTTGCATCTCCTCTCCCTAGACCATGTTGGATCAACATGGGAGTTGGGGGGAATTGGGGCAAGGGACACCTGAGACAGTTCAAGGCCTCAAGCTCAGTGTTAAGAGTGACTTAGTGCAAACCTCCTTCCTTTCAGCCTTTGGCATTGTGCGCTGTGTACTGCTGGTTGTCTAATGTGCTGGCTGTCTGCACACTCCTCTAACTAACTGGTGCTCAGTATGATGCTGGTCAGTCAGTGTGCATCATCAACAAGCCCAGGTAAAGGCCCACACCACAAGATGCCAGCTAGAATACATACAGTTGGTTCTAAGACTAATTAAGAAATTTCATTTTTAAAAAGCCTGGATATTTATAAAGTTGGAGGAGATGAGAGCTTCCAAAATTACAATGTCATAGAAAAGAATTGAGTTTAAAGTAGGTCAGTAAGCAAAGAGGAGGGTTAGATTGGTAGGGAGAGAGGAGGATTTCTAGTTTTGACTTAGCTTCCAAACTGGTAGGTTTCACCAGTGTGCGGGTGGTCTAGGAGATGACCTGTTCAACTTTTGAACAGCTCTCTAAACATGCCTGCACATTCTGTGCTCTGGAGAAAGCATTGGGATTTCTTCTGTGGAGCCGTGTCTCCAGAAAACGGCCTTCTCAGTGGAGCTTTGATCAAATGTCAGCAACTATCCATTGGTTGTACACATGGTATTGTGAACCTGTAGAGTCTGGCTCTATTCTGTGTGCCCTTGGTAACATGAGTTTTAGCTGGTCAAAGGTTGTCAAGCTGCGAAGGTTCCCTTGCATGTATTTAGTGCTGTGTGTATGCGTGTGTGTGTTTAATTCAATACACAAGTATTGAACCTGAGGCATAATGTATCCTTACATTTGTTTTACTGTCATCCTTCACCACCCTTCCTTAACTCAAATCTTTTTCAATTCCTCTCACCTAATATAACCCTGACCTCTCTCCACCTCTCTTTCTTTACAGTTTAGAGATGGCTAAAACCACCTCCCAGAATGCTTCCATCACGACCCCAGTTGACCTCAACATGACCTTCTCTCAACCTACCAACCCTGCCTCTTCCCCACTGGCATCGATGAGCTCCACCCTCCCATCCTCTCTGCTGAATGCCCCTTATGCCATTCCCATCTCCAGCCTCCTTGGCATGAAAAGCGTACCTTTCCTGGCACTGTCTGCGGCCACCTCGGGGCCTTCTGGGAGCCTATCAGCTTATACGGCCAAAATCTCCTCATCCAATGGGGTTAAGAAGTCTGAGCGACAGAAGTTCTCTCCGTATTGAAAGGATGGTGCAGCTGCCCAGACCCTGTGTAGAACTAGTGAGGTAACGAGTGACGGGAAGGAGTCATTGGGAGTTTCATTCAGATTTGTGAATTTTGTTGTTTAGGAGGTCTGTTTTCATACAAGTCCGTACCTGCAGAATGACCCCCTCTAAGTGGCTGAATAGCCTTTACCTGATTCCCTCAGTATTCAAAAAAAAAGAAATCAACATTCTAAGAGCTGGCAGGAATTGACAAATTGAATTTCCTGTCGGTTAATTGAGTTTGAGACTGTGTAGCCCAGAGGGCGAGTGCGTAGTTCAGTGTCTAACTGAACCATGTGGTCCACGAAGACTTCACATGCAATCTCAAGTAGGGTGCCAGTTGGCCTCCGTGTCTCTGGGCTGAAGGGTGGGAGGATAGGGGGAAATTCAGCCTTTGTTCCCACTCCTAATTGGTGTCAGTGACCCCTGCTGGAAAGAGAGAGAGACCAGCGAGTATTGGCAGGCTGATCAATCATGATGGGGGAGGGGAGGCCATCAAAGTTATGTCTGGTCCACACTCCCTCAACCCCACCTGGTCAATTAGCCCACTGATGCTTGTGGTCCAGGCTTCTGGTATGAATGTTAGGCACAGGAACAGGTTCTGTGGAACTCTATCCCAGCATGAGTCACTGCCTTTGAGAAAAAGGCAAAACGTGAAAAATGAACGTTGATTTTTTTTTTAAAATGTAAAGGCGATTTGGAAACCGACAAGGATTTGTTTTTAGTGGTGCCAGCTTGCTGTGAATTCTGGGAATCGGGGAAGCCATGTGGTAGTCACTGGGCATTAGGGGGCTTGGCACATTCCGTAATCTAACTACTTCCTTTGTGCTGTACTTCTCCAGATTAATCAAATGTTTAAAGAATTTTAGTTATACCTGATAACTTCAGGGAATATTTCAATATCAAATAATTACAACGAAAGAAAAGCTGTTCAGTGTTTGTTTTCTTTGTTTCCCCTCTGAAAAGGATGTACAAGCATCAAATAACCACGCCAGGCTCTCACAGCACAGTCCAGTCTCAAGTCACTTACCATTTAGATTTTGATTGTTATCCTTTGCCAGCCCCCAAACAGTTGCTATCTGGTTTTAAGGCACAGGCCGAAATCGGACACCGTTGGCAAACTATGCAAAATTTAAACATGTATTTGTCTTTTTTTTAAAAAAAATTCAAAATCTATTGAAATTTTCAAAGACTGATTTGACTTCTGCCGTCACAGAGGCTGATTATTTTCCCTTTCAAATGAAGAGTTGTCTTGCTCGTTGGAACTGGAAGCATTTTCTCATTTATTTAAAAAGAGGATCCCTTTTTCCAGAAGTTCTGTTGTGGCTCCCATTTTCCCAAACTTGGTGGAATATAGCAGGACAGGACTGAAGAAAGGAACAGACTTTTTTTTCCCCCCCCCCCCCCACCTTCATGAGCTACAGCCATAACTGGAATGCAGCATATCTCTGTCCGACTGACACGTGCACCTGCGCTGGACATTCCATCCCCACCTTACACATTTTTTTTAATATGGGGCCACTTAAGTGCTTGGTTCACTAAGCTGGGGAAAAAGTTTTTTTTTTTCCTTTGATTTTTGGGTTTAGAGCTGCATCCCAGACCTGGATTTTGTGAAGGACCATAAATGAAATTAGTCTGGGGACCTTTAGATGGTTCCCTTTTGGAGACAAGTAAACTGCATGGTACAAATTGACAGTCACTCTTGTAGGCTTTAAAATTGCAGGTGTGGGAGATGAATAAAATGCCACACATGCAGTAAGGGACTTGATTCTTTTGTTGGTGTAGAGGTGCATAATGTGGTAGCATAGAGGAGCTTTACCCTATATTCAGTTCTGTGCTGGACCTGCCCTAGGAGTGTTTGATGGGGATAATGCAGAGAGAGCTTTTCTCTGCATCTAATCCCATGCTGTCCTGTCCTTAGAACGTTTGGGGACAGATATCCCTCACTTTGGCAGAAAATATTTGCTCAACCCAAGAATAAGTTAATCTTTGCCTTTATAATTTGTTCCCTGATTCCAAGAGGAAATATGTCCTTTTTTGGGTGGGGTTGTCCATTTGGGTAAGGGCTACAGCTCCTGTATATAAAGGCAAGGACCTAATAGTCTATTTGATGACATTCACATCTCAAACATGTCATTTACATCACCAAGATGGTATTTAGTTACTTGCACATGATGAGGTTGGGAGAGGTGCCAACTCGTTGGGCCCCTCCACTGAGGAAAGCTTTGTGTAAAGGTACAGGTAGACACTGTGTGAATGCACAGGGTTCTGGGCTGACAGCCATGTCTAATATTACAGTCCCACTTCTTTATTCCCTTGTCCCATGTCTGCCCTCATCCTCTTGTGTTGGTGGTGTTCAGATTCACTCTCCATTTTCCTTTGCAGTTGTTTCTTTTATATTTCCTGTTATGTTTCGTTAAATAAAAGTTTTTTATGCGACACAAATTCCTTTTATAAAATATTAATAAAAGTTTTTTGGCACATTACAGCAGTTCTCTTGTGTGACCTTTTCTTGGTCTAATTTTTTTTTAAGGTTCCTTTTCAAATGGAGGTTCCACCTTGTTTATGGGATGTTGTTGAGCAATGCATCACAAAATTTTGGGCTGGTGGTCAGAGAACTGCCCAGCAGTATTAAATACGTTTGGTATGTTGAGAAAGTTGGCCCGTTGTTCCTGCTTTTTGATTTACTGATCCAGTGATATTTGCTGATAAGGACATGTGAATGGATTCATAGCTATGATTCCTCTTATAGTAGAATGCCTGTGATAGCAATATGTACCATCTGCAAGATACATTGTATCAGTTTGCCAAACCAATCATATCGAACACATCACAGGACAAGGGCAACAGTTCTGTGCAAACACACCGCAAGCTGCAAGTCCCTTTCCAAGTCGCAAGCAATCCTGCCTTGGCACTAGGCAAATGTTTTCATTGTCACTGAGCCAAAATTCTGGAACTCCTCGTGGCACTGTGGGGTTATGCCCTAAACCAAGTGCAACTTCAGTGATTCAAGAAGGCAGTCATCACCACCAATGGAGAACATTTGAGAGATGGGCAATAAATACTGTCCTAGTCAGTGATACACCCAGTCCGAGCACTGGGGAAGAAAATGACCAATGTATGAAGAATCTTGGGTAACGTGCCATCTTGGCACCATTTTAAAACATGCTGAAAGGGGGAACAGTGTAATTTAGTTTCAAAATGAGTGATGGTGCTTGTATTGGAAAGGACATGTGCAGCAACTATGCTTCAGTCAGCTGGACCAGCCTTGTAATGATTTCATGTTTTCAGATAGTGTGGAATGTGGAAACCAGTTTCTGCCCAAATAAACATCTGATGCATGATTCAGACTGTCAGGAAATGAAGTAAAACTTTAATAGCTGTCAATCAAGCAAATTAAATGGAGAATCCAACATCATCTGAAAGCTGGAAACATAAACTCAAATTGCTGTAAAAACTCAGCAGGTTTGGCAGCATCTGAGAGAAACAGCAGAGTTAATGTTTTGGGTCCAGTACCCCCCTTCAGAACCTTTCTATTGTTTTTTTTCTTATCATCTGAAAGCTGATGGTAAGGGGTGAGGCTGTAAACTGCCTTTATTTGGCACTGGTTAATTTAACCTCATAGACGGTGCACACAGAGCTTTAAAGATAAATTTAGCAGAGAAAGAATGAAGATTAGAGTGTGCAAATCAAATCCTCCAGTTATGGTTCCAGCTGTGATCCCATACTTCCTGTCAGTTAGTCCCCTGACTGCAATGAGACAAATTTAGTTCCTGAAATGGGGCAGGGTGCGTTCTGAAATTTTGGGGGTTTAACTCCTGGTTTTCTCTTGCATTTTCAGTGGGAGTTGAGCAGAATCTCCAGAGATACATCTTAAAACCAGGAAAATTAAACCCCATGCCATCCTCCTTTTGGCCTTTCAACCTGGTACATTAACCTATCAGGATTCAGAGCAGCGCAGAAACTCCCTACCTCTTTTTTTTTTTCCCTAGGTTGAGGTCAGTTGTACACTGCAGTGAAGATCAGGTCAGCCCGCACAGGTGCTGAGTGAAAGCTGGGGACGGGATGCAACCCAGCCTGTTCTGTGTAATTGTGACCTTTTCCAAGCTTGTCATCGTGTGTGTGTGTCTCTGTCTTTCCTGATACCAGTCCCTTTGGATCAACGTGGGGAAGCTATGCTTTGGTTGTTCTGTGATTTCCTTTTTAAGTATAGAATGCAGAGACAGGAGTTGGTAGTCCAGCTTTGAGGCCAAACTCAGTAACTCACTTGTATTTAATCATGAGGCTGTCATTGTCACAAGTAGATTTATATTTCATGGTTCTAGCAATAACTTATAATTAATGGCTGCAGGAAAAGAGAGGCTCCTTTGTGCCTCTGTTAGTAAAACATGCTAGTCCTTGTGGACCTGGGCTAGAAACACCACGTGTTCTGTTCTTGGTATTCTTCAGCTTGCCTCATCCAAAAGCATCAATAATAGTGCAGTGACTGCCCCCAGCACTATAGGTTTAGGGAGAGGTGCTAAGTCTTATTGCTACACGATGGCCGCTACAGATGAAAGAACTTTTCACGAACTCCGCTTGGATGTCCTTTCTTACAACTGATGAAGTACTTCAGAAATGTGGTCATTGTTCTAATGTAGGAATCATGGCAGCCAAGGTGCACAATAATGTACCACAAGAGAAATGTGGCAATGACTGGAAAATCATCCTTGTGCTGAGGGTTTAATTTTGGCCAGGAGACATTATCAATTTAGATCCTAGACATCATTTTACAATGGTAAAATGTCCAAGAATGTTTCACAGGACAATTATATCAAACAACATTTATGTGGGGAGGGAATTCCACAGCTTAGGACCAGGTGGTCAAAGGCACAGCTGCTAATGATAGGAGTGTGCAAGGAACCAGACTGTAGGGTAGGCTAAGATTATTAAAGTGGGTTGGTAGCCATTAGAAGGAATTGGAAATGGGGATGAGAAGTTTTAAATCAAGGTAAATAAGCTTGAAGCAGAAGTGGACATGTCCACTGCTGTGATTGTGGAAAGAAGGGGTCTTGATAACTGAAAGCTTCAAGCTACAGCTCAGCTGAATGAAATAGGACACTACATTTTATGTTAGCGGCTAGCTTCTAGCTTTTTATTTAAGTATAGGAAATTTCTGCTCAGTCAATACAGCCTGTCAGACAGAAGGAAATCAGAACCAGTGCAGAGACCAAGAAAGGTAGAACTGATGTAGAGCTGAATGTTTTCTGGTGATTGCAGGAACAGCATGTCAGTGCATAAGTCCCAACCTTACATTGGGGCACCCTCCTACCTTTGGCACTGGTTCTAAATCATCCCACTTAACACAGAACTATTCTTGTAGCATTGATAGTGGTACAGCAGCAAGTCACAAACAGTGAATTCTATCTCATCTGTTTCTCTGAAGCTTGTGCACTATCTACAAGGCACAAGTCAGGTGTCTGATGGAATATTCCCTACTTGCCTGGACGGGTGCAGCCGAAACAACATGCATAAAGCTTCACATCATCCAGGCCGAAGCAGCTGCTTGACTGACGCCACATCCACCAACACCAACATATAGTGGCAGCAGTGTGCACCATCTACAAAAGGCATGTTGACACATGGCCTGTTGTTCACAAAGGGCTCCTTCAAGGCCCGTGAGCCTGCTTGTGACCAGCACAAGGGTTCCTCATGGTCCATTGTCAACCATGTGACCCTTCAGGGTCCTTCATGGCCCGTGATCCACAGAGGGATCCTCCATGGCCTTAGGTGCCTTTATTCAAAATCCAGGTAAGACTAATAAAATTTTAAAAGGAGCTACTTTTCCAACCAGAGAATGCTTCACTAGTATATCGTCACTCAGCCTGATGCTGAGCCAGTGTGTGTACGAGAAGGGCACATTACAAACAGATTTATTGTTACTGTACCCAATAAAACAGAATTATGTTGATACTGCCGTAACCTGTGCACGCAGCAGCTTTTAAGGAATTAATTTATACAACGCCAGTAAATCAAGCAGGAAGCTAATGAGAAGCTGCTCTCCTGCTGTTTGATGTATGTAGATCTCTTCCATGGCCATCAATACTTTGTATTCAGGGGCTGACAGGGAATCGAAAACTGCCAGCTGATGCATTGTTTTCTCCTGCGTCTGACTGTCATTCAGCTCACACAAACACAATCTGAATGTATTAACGGCTTTTAGTTTATGGTAAGTGATGAGACCAGACGTTTATGATTTGGGGATGGGGGGTGCCTGATGTTCCCTTCCTAAGGAAACTCCGTTAACCCTTTCAGTCTCAGCAAGAGCCTGAAAATAAAGATTACCCATCGTGGAACAGGCAGGTGTATGTGATAAATGCTGAACTCCTTAAGGATTTGAATTGCTATTGTACCCTTCAAGACCACAAGGCATTCTGAAGCACTTCATAATAATAAAGTACTGTCAATAAATCAGGGAAACCCAAACTGTGCACAGCAAGATCCCAGATTATGTGTTTTAGTAATGTTGGCTGAGAAAATAAAGTGGCCAGAACACCAACAAAAAAAAACTCCCCTGGTTTCATTCAGACAATGCAATGGGATCTTTTAAATCCACACCTGACAGTGTAGGCCTCCCTTGACAGTGTAGAATCTTTGTCCTTTATTCTCAGAATGCAAAATTAAAAATCAAAAAGAAAATATGACATCAATTTCATTTATTCTGAAGGTGTGAATCATGATTTATCTCAATATTCTTCTGTGAAAATAAATATACAATAGGTCAGAATGATACCATTGATCATACGTCAATACACTGATGTCATTGTGAAGCTCACGAGGGAAAGGTTGGACAGTCTCCAATTATGGCTATGGTGTGGAGTTACCGTTTGGAATCCAACTTCCTGTAGATATGTTCACATACTCACTGTTAGGCAACTAATGTTCACCATGCACTCCCAATTTCTCTACTTATTAAGAAACTGTATTTCTAATCTTTGTAGATCCCATTGTTTTGTACCAATGCTTCTCTCACATTTCCCTCAGTTATGCTAAATTCCAATCATTGCCCTGTTCGCATCACTTTCACTGGTGATTCTGGATTGGTAACACTCGTACAGCATCATATTAACCATTGTTATCCTGTGACAGTTACTAAAGTCTCCAACTCCTTGAAACTCAGCATCTGCAGCTCTTTCATTTGGAGTCTCAGCCTTCATACAGATTCTACTGAAAACCAGAGTGCAGAGGGATCCATGTCTTTGGGAACGCATAACCACAGCAGGTTATCAAACTGCAATGAAACACTAGTAGTAAATAAATAATGAGGTTCCATTTCCTGTCAACAAGAACACCTTGCTACAGATTCTCAATTAATCTGTTCAATAGCCAACTTTGTTGTACCATTTTAATTTTTTCAGGAATGGAAATATTACATAAAGGATTTTAAACAATAGTACATGTACACATATGTATCAACATAATATAGATACTTGGATCAATACTTGGAAAAAGCCACATATATGTAAAATATATATATTTAAAACATTAGCATTTCAGATTTCCAGACAAAATAGCTCAGAGTTGAGGCAGGGCCAGAAAACTCCCCATTATTGGCATACTAAACCAGCAAAGTGATTGCCACTGACGCGAGGAGCCAGCTGAGAGGGAGCTGCTTGCCAGATGGAATCTACATCACTGACCTGCAGCATTGAGACTAGCACAGACAGACTGAAGTGTCAGTGACAGATGACACCAGTGCAGTATGCATTGTCCAGATGTGCTGAGACCCGAAAAGCTGGATGTCACTAACACTTGGGACCAAATGAGAACATGTCCAGGGGCACAGCTGCCTGGTGGGCAACCACAACCAGCAGAATGAATATCATTGATGCGGTGGGACCAGCACAGGCCAGGAGTCATTGCCATTGATAACTTCAACATTTCTCTTAAAATGCTTAGGAGTAAATAACTTAAGAACTGGGATTGGGGGGAGGGGGGAGAAGGTGCTTTCTTTCATACTTAATGTCATCAAATATATACAAGCCATCTTACCCTCTCAAATAAATTACTTTCCATTATCAGGGATTTGAAAAAAGGGACAAGGTACAGAGGAGCAGCAAACACCAAGACTGAAAAGAGATAGGAGAAAAGTCCAGGCTAATCAGGAAGCAATGATTTTCAAACACCAAGTTTGGTTTTTAGAAAAGAGAATGGAAAGAGTTACCAAATCTTCTGGAAAAAAATTAAGTATAGGAATCTACAGTAAGTTTTCATTTTACATTTTGGGGTTTGGGGTGAAAGAATTTGCGAGCTGGTGTAATGCACATTTACAAAGATCTGAGTTAATTTCTCTTGGTTTCTGACAGCCAGATTACCTAAGAGCCTCTGCTGCATTCTGTGGTCTTGAGACCATGTTAGAATGGACCTGATGAGCACTCACTAGGAACAGCATAGGCACAAGGAAACAACTGGCCAGTGTTGAATGCAGTCCAGAACAGGAAGAAAAACAAAACAGACATGTGGACCTTCAAAGTTCATTCTCCAGCACCCTCCAGTAGCCTGGATGAAGTAGATCTTAATTAACAAGAATCAGGGAGGGGCCTCGCCTCCAATCATTAACTCGAAACTCTTTGCAGGAAAGTTCAGGGACTTCAAGTTCTGGTACTACTGTAATACACCCCTTGGCTAAGTAGTCACCAAATAGTCTCTCAAGCAAAGAATGATCAAGGTGGATACAGACACCACTCAGAGCCCAGTATTTTTGCAAATATACCTCAGAAATAGAGTGCAGTTTTTGCATGAGAAAACATTGATATGACGTTTGCAGATGGCCACTTGGACATATTGCGTCCTGACGATGAAGACGACCTGACGATGAAGACGACCTGGGTCAAAAAAGGCAGTACTGGGTCCAGTGAGCATGTCTTTCTCCAACACCATATCAGCCCCATAACTTTTGATGAGAAATGGACAAATCCATGGTTGTTTTCTTCAAACTTGAATCTGAACTACATCTGACTTAAGTCACAGAAATGACTCAACTGTTCTTAGAAATGGCCTATCAAGCCACTCAGTTCAAAGGCAATTGGGTAAATAAAAGTTGTAAATAAAAGCAAACCTATGAATTTATCAATGTGCATTTATGTCAATGGCATCTTTGACATAGAAAAGTATCTTGAGACACTTCACAAAAGCACAAGGGAAAAACTCCCAGAAAAAGGAGACATCAGGAGTTCAGGAGGTGGGCTTGTCAGGTTGTTAAAGGAAGACAGGCAGAGGGGTTTAAGGAGGGAACTCCACAGAGTGTGCCCCACGTGTCTGAAAGACTACCTGCCAATGATGCATGAAAAAAATCATAAAATAGCTACATGGTACAGGAGCAAGCCATTTGGCCCATCATATCAATATGAGCATTAGCTCTCTGAAAGAACAACTCAGCTAATTACACTCCTCCTGTAATGATGAATTACTAAAGTCACTGGGAGCCAGACAGTCAATATTTAAGTTAGCAAAGATAGAGGTAATGACCAGATTAGACAGGATATGGACAGCTCTGTTTGATGAAGCAGACGGGTTGAAGTGTATAGGAGGCTGGCCAGCTAAGCATTGAAATATTTGATAAACATATGGACAATGGCTTCAGTGAAATATGGAAGAGGTGGGGATAGACCAAGCAATTTTTTTTCCTTTTTATTCTTTGATGGGATGTAGGCGTTATTGTCCATACCCAATTGCCTTTGAACTGAGTGGCTTAATAGGCCATTTCTAAGAACAGTTAAGAGTCATTTCTGTGACTTAAGTCACATGTAGTCCAGATTGGACAGGGATGGCAGAAGGGCTTTTACAAAATCAATGAGTTCCACCGACACTAGCTTTCAATTGAAGATTTGTTAACTGAATTGAAAATTCCATCAGCTATTGTGATGTACTGTGAACCTGTGTTCCCAGACCATTAACCTGGGCTTATGTATGTATTTCTAATCCAGTGACTTTATCGGTTTTCCACAATCTTGCCTTAATGTTACCAAGGTTATAGCAGCCAGCATTTATAACCAAAGGGATATGGTGTTTGAAATACAGCTCGCAATCAGGTAGGATGCAAAGAATAATTCTAAAATGGTGAATTCCACTAAAACATCTGCAGCATACCACAAGGAAGCCTCCACAAGCCATGTATATGATTTAAGATGTCTGCCCAGTTTGCTTCCTTCCTTGTACATGTGCCCCAAGTGGTTACATTTCACTTTTCTCTATCACAGGCTTGCCCAGACTATTCCAACAAAAATTTACTTCTTCAGAATTCCACTTCACGCACCGCCAGGGTGATGTGACCACAATTTGAAGAAATAGCCTGTGTGGGTTCTTCAGTCGCAATTTCTCAATTACCTCTTCAGCTAATCAGTGACAACGTGCATTGAAACTGCAACTTTTAAGACGAAACTCTTCCAAAGGCAAATCACAAATGTAAAAGGACCTGGTCCTTTTGGGAGTGGGGGGAGGAGTTGAAGAGAGGTGGGGCATGATCTGAGGAGTAAGTGATGTTTGGCTAAAGTAATGCCTTTTTGGAAAGCTTTTAAAGCTTTTACAGGCAGAGATCCAGTTGCATTTTGAAATGTCACAGATTAATGTGCAGTATTTTTGTGCTGTAAACGTGTCACTTCACGAAGCGATATATGATTACCATTTCTTAAATTACAATTGAGTTTAACAGAATTACTTCTAAAAGTTACATGTAATTTGATCTCATTAATTAAGTTTGAAATCAGTTTGCAATGGAGATGTTAAAACACCATAATTTTATGTATCCTTCAGAACAAAAGATTTTAATGTATTAAATAATTCTATTTATCCAAAACTAGTCGTAACAATCTGTACAGATTCTATACGTTGCTATTCTCATGAAGGCACTGATCTGTACAGAGCACTGGTTCAAATGTACTGAGAGCTCAGCAGTAACACATTCAAGAGGATTATTTTTCAATGTTGGCAAGAAGTTCAACTGCAAAGTCATCACAATGATTTGAGATCATCAGCACACGCACACATCTTAACAGAAGTGTCCATGGATGGACCACACACTTCAGGAGTCAGGATTCCAACAAGCCCTGGGGCTCCAAGACCACTCAAAAGCACCACCACCACCGTCCCAGCTGAGATTGGCTAAAGCAGTACAGACTGGGGTCTGAACGTGGTTAGCACAGGTTACGTAGAATTTGGTATTATATACCATACATAACAGGCTAGCTAAGGAATGTTTCACCAAAGAATGCATTTTAAACAAATGGAGGAGAAGGGAGGATTTGAATCAATCAACTGGGGTCATGCTCTCTCCTTGATACTCGTGATAAGGCACATACACACAGGAGGAAGATTTGGGTAAGGATCGTATCAATATAATTTAAATACAAAATCTCTTAAGTTACAGATCACAATCTATTTCAGGAGACATGCTGTCACACATTCTTCACCTATTTTTAAATTAATCCAGGAGAGTCAGAACAATTTATCAGTACTGAAAGTCAGCAGAGCTTACACTACCCAAGTTGGAACTTTCTCACACTCCTCGCAAAACAGGTCTTCAGCTTGGAAACTCCTGGTCAACTTTAAGCCAGCGCGACATGCGGCAGTTGTCCTGACACTTGTTGTACTCTCACTTCCAGCACACAATGATATTTGAGTCATTCTCCAGCCTCTCGTCCAATTCTTTGTAGCTAATTCCTGAAAGAAACAGAGAGAAGAAAAGTTTGTTATAATTCCCACTTCCAAGTAGCTAGTCTCAGCTGAAATACAATCGGATACAGAGTAAGGATGTGTTAGCTACAGTTTAGTTGGAGCATTCTCACTTTGGTTGTGGGATCACAACCTTTAGACTGATAATACAGCGCTGGAGGTGCCAACTCATAGATGAGCTGCTAAACCATTGCTCTGTCCACTCTCTTGGGACAGATCCAATGACACTGTTTTGAAGAGGAGCAGCAGCTATGGGAGATCTCCTGCTACTTGAAAGCATGGATTAGATAAAGAGTAAAGCTTCCCCTACATTTCTCTGGTGAAATGCTTCACATCAATCATTCCTTTTCTAGACCCACGCAACCTGCAGCCTCTAATCAAGAATCCCAATTGTGGTGTTTAGTAGAAGCTGTTTTAAGCTATAGACCCATATCCAAAAACTACTCAAGTTAAAATCACACAGGGCTCTTATTGCAAAATCTGGAGTGTGAAGACACCTCTCAGTCGTGAAAACATCTAATTCCCTTTCACCGCTCTATCCCCTCGGCTGCATTGATCTAGTAAATGCGCTGTTGAGATGGTTTACCTGTTTTGCAGCAGATCTCATCATAGCTGTGCGAACCAGTGTACAGACGAGGTGGCCGGCTCCTCTCGTCTCGGTTGATCTTGACCGGATACTTGTGTAGTCGCCGAATTAAATGTTTCATCAGACCAAATTGAATCAATTTCCTACAATCAGAAGAGAGTGAAGTATTTTGACTCTTCCATAGCAAGTCGCATATCACACCCCCCAAAGTCTCACCCACAAAGCACAGGAGTGTGCTGGGATATTCTCTATTTGGTGGGCTGCAACAACAAAACTCAAAAAACCTGATAGCACCCAGGTCAAAGCAGTTGACTTGATTTGTATAACCTGTAGACTAAATGCTCACATTCCTCAATCATAGTACACTGTGGTTGCAGTGAATACCATCTACAAGATGCACTATAGTCACTTGGCAAGGCTCCTTCAACATCACCTGCCAAAACTGCAACCTGTACCATCTAAAAGGACAAAGCTTGCAGGCACAAGGGAAAACCACTGTCGGCAAGTTTCTGTCACAATCATCCTGACTTTGTATGTTTGTCACTGTACTTCACTGGCATGGAGACAAAACACTGGAAACTTCCATCTAACAGTACTCTGGAAATAAATACATCCACAAACTGCAGCAGCTCAAGGATAAGAGATGCACAATAAATAGTACATATCCCAAGAACTAACAGTGAGAAAACATTTTTAAAAAAGCAGGGAGATCAGCGGGAGATCAAGGAGCTCGTCATTCTCATTCATTTGACCTATTTGCGTTTGATAAGGTTCCCCATGGTAGGCTATTGCAGAAAATACGGAGGCATGGGATTGAGGGTGATTTAGTGGTTTGGATCAGAAATTGGCTAGCTGTAAGAAGACAGAGGGTGGTGGTTGATGGGAAATGTTCATCCTGGAGTTCAGTTACTAGTGGTGTACCTCAAGGATCTGTTTTGGGACCACTGCTGTTTGTCATTTTTATAAATGACCTGGATGAGGGCATAGAAGGATGGGTTAGGAAATTTGCGGATGACACCAAAGTCGGTGGAGTTGTGGATAGTGCGGAAGGACGTTGCAGGTTACAGAGGGACATAGAGAAGCTGCAGAGCTGGGCTGAGAGGTGGCAAATGGAGTTTAATGCGGAGAAGTGTGAGGTGATTCACTTTGGAAGGAGTAACAGGAATACAGAGTACTGGGCTAATGGTAAGATTCTTGGTAGTGTGGATGAGCAGAGAGATCTCGGTGTCCATGTGCATAGATCACTGAAAGTTGCCACCCACGTTGATAGCGTTGTTAAGAAGGCGTACGGTGTGTTAGGTTTTATTGGTAGAGGGATTGAGTTTCGGAGCCATGAGGTCATGTTGCAGCTGTACAAAACTCTGCTGCGGCCGCACTTGGAGTATTGCGTACAGTTCTGGTCACCGCATTATAGGAAGGATGTGGAAGCATTGGAAAGGGTGCAGAGGAGATTTACCAGGATGTTGCCTGGTATGGAGGGAAGGTCTTATGAGGAAAGGCTGAGGG
>NC_063347.1:55940685-55954245 GCF_021869965.1 Rhincodon typus | reverse complement strand
TAGGTTAGATGGGCTTCAGATTGGTTTCACAGGTCGGCGCAACATCGAGGGCCGAAGGGCCTGTACTGCGCTGTAGTGTTCTATGTTCTATGTTCTATTTGTAAGATACATTACACTGAAACAGTATGAAGAAGTTACAGTTTGTCCATACTCACATTTGGACAGGCAGGGATTAATCAAGAAGATTAAGGTTTTGTTAAGGAGAGGGTATGTCTGACCAACTTGTCTGAATTTTTCGAGGAGGTGACCAAGTGTACAAGATGAGGTAAAGTCATTGATGAATCAGCTGAGGTTGGTCAGGCCTAGGACACTACCCTGAGGAAGTTCTGCAGAGATGCCCTGGAGCAGAGATGATTGGCCTCCGACAACCAAAACCATGTTTCTATGTGCTAGGTGTTGTAGTTGCGCATGGCTGAATATGACAAAGTGGCTATTAGGGGTTTTCTTTTTAACTGATATAGTCAATTGAAGGAAATTTTAGCTGATGTAGCATTTCATATAGCTCAAATCCTGGCCTTCACAGCCGGACAACAAAATGTCTGAGTCTTAGTTAAGATGGGACTAGAATGCAAACACTAAGACTCTTATAAGGCATCTCAAATGAAAACCATTTGATTTGAGATTTCCAATTTTTATATGAAATAGGGAAAGCTTGACCTACCTGAGATGAGGCTTTTAAGATAATTATAATTGCATATTAGACACATATACAAAAATGGAATTTTTAATTTATTAGATATTGGGGAATTAAATTTTTGAAAGCAGTTAGCCCTGGATGTAGAGACAAGTTTTGATAAACACCCGTGAAGAAACCTTTTTCCTCCATCAGCAAGAAAATTAGAACAACAAAAAGGTATAAACAAGATAACCTGGTAAGAGCACCCAGAGACAACTAATGTTGTAAGGGGGGCAGAAACAATTTTGAAACACAGTCACTCTGACCTCGAGAGAATAAATAACTGCCGCTTCGCAAGTTGGATAAGGGAGAAGCTGTTCCCGAAATTGTTAGCTTTGTCACAGAATCATAGTATTCAGGTTAACAATGTTACACTTTATAAGTAACTTTATATTACAGAAGAGAACAAAAGAGAGGTACGGCACAGGAACAGGCCCTTCGGCCCTCCAAGCCTGTGCTAATGATCATGCCCTGACTAAACTGAAAAACAAACCTTCTGCCCTTATTTGGTCCGTATACCTCTATTCCCTCCCTATTCATGTAACCATCCAGATGCCTCTTAAATGTTGCCAACGTGCCTGCTTCCACCACCTCCTCTGGCCGTGCATTCCAGGCTCCTACCACTCTCTGCGTGAAAAACTCTCCTCGCACATCTCCCTCAAACTTTTGCCCTCTCACCTTGAACCTGTGCCCCCTCATAATTGAAACTTCAACCCTTGGAAAAAGCCTCTGATTATCCAACCTATCTATCCTCTCATAATTTTGTAGACCTCTATCAGGTCTTCTCTCAGCCACCAGCTTTCCAATGAAAACAATCCTAGTCTTTTTAGTCTTTCCTCATAGCCAATGTCTTCAAGACTGGGCAACATCCTCGTGAACCTTCTCTGCACTCTCTCCAAAGCTTCCATGTCCTTCTGGTAACGTGATGAGGACCAAAACTGCACACAATACTCCAAATGCGGCCTAACAAGGATTTTATATAGCTGCAACATGTTTTGCCAAATCTTGTACTCCATGCCACAGCCGATGAAGGCAAGCACGCCAAATGCCTTCTTAATCACTTTGGCCACCTATGTTGAGCTGATATTACAAATATTATAATAATTGGTAGAAATTAACATTCTTTCTAATCTTCTGTGCTAAGTTCAGCAAGGGATATGAATTGCTTGACCAAACTTGAAAAGTCTTTAATAATAAGTAAGTATACGATGTGGCTAACAAATATCTAGGAAGGTACATTACTGTCAGTGTTGGAATGTAGTCAATAACTGTAAGAGCCCAAGGACAGCTGATAGGATCTGGTAAACATCATAAGATGATGGGAGGACCTAAGGTGGACCATGAAGTTGTCCACTATTGATCGTGCATTCACAGGATTCCCAGGGAACTGGTGAGTAGCTAATGTTGTTCCTCTGTTCAAGAAGGGAAATAGGGTTAATCCAGGACACTGTAGACAGGTGAGTCTCACATCAGTAGTTGGGAAACTATTGGAGAGAATTCTTAGTGATAGAATTTACGTGCATTTGGAAAAGCATGGCCTAATTAGGGACAATCAGCATGGCTTTGTGCAGGGCAGGTCATGTCTTCCTAACTTGACAGAATTTTTTGAGGAGGTGACAAAGGTGATTGGTGAGGGTAGAGCTGTGGATGTTGCCTACATGGATTTTAGTAAGGCTTTCAAAAAGGTCCCTCATGATAGGGTCATCCAGAAGATTAAGATGCATTGGGTCGATGGTGACTTGGCTGCATGGATTCAGAATTAATTTGCCCATAAAAGGCAGAGGGTAGTAGTGGAGGGCTGTTTTTCTGGCTGGAGGTTCATGACTAATGGTGTTCCACAGGGATCTGTACTGGGACTTTTGCTAATTGTGATATATATATAAATGACTTGGATGAAAATGTAGATGGATGGGTTAGTAAATTTGCAGACGTTACAAGAATTGGTGGAGTTGTGGTTAGTGTAGAAGGTTGTCAAAGGATACGGCAGGATATAGATCAGTTGCAGATATATAGATAGGGTGGTAAAGAAGGCATATGGCATGCTTGCCTTTATTGGTCGGAAAATTGAGTTCACGAGTCAGGATGTCATGCTGCAGCTTTATAAGACTTTGGTCAGGCCACAATTAAGAGTATTGCTTTCAATTCTGGCCGCCACATTACAGGATGGATGTGGAGTCTTTGGAGAGGGTGCAGAAGAGATTTACTGGGATGCAGCTTGGATTAGAGGGTATGAGTTATAAGGATAGGCTAAAAAAACTTGGGTTGTCTTCCCGGCAGTGGTGGAGGCTGAGGGGAGACTTGATAGAAGTCTATTAAATTATGAGATGCGTTGATAGGGTTGACAGTCAGAATCTTCTTCCCAGAGTTGAAATGTCTAAAACTAGGGGACATGCATTTAAGGTGAGAAGGGTAAGTTCAACGGAGATGTGAAGAGCAATTTTTTTACCCAGAGAGTGCTAGGAGTCTGGAAAGCACTGCCAGGGGCATTGGTGGAGGCAGATACAATAGGAGAATTAAAGAGACTTTTATATAAGCACATGAATATGCAAGATATGGAGGGATATGGACCAAAGGCAGGAGGTAGAAGGGATTAGTTTAATTTGGCATCATGTTTGGCACAACACCTTGGGCCAAAGGGCCTGTTCCTATGCTGTATTGTTCTATGTTCTAGAATTGGATGTGTAGGTCAGAAGGTATGTGAAAAACACTGATGTCAAAGTTGCATGTAACCATTGTAACGCTGTATCTATAAATATCCTCTACTCCATTGGGAAAGATACAGTGTCATTGACCTCTGATTTGAGCTATATTTAAGAGAGCAACTGGGCCCCATGTGAGAGCCAAATTCGGAGTGGTCTCTGGCCTCTCCCACGTGTGGTAAAGGAGCTCAGAATAAAGATCGATTTGTGCTACTGAACACAGGTCTCAGACTCCTCTTTAAAATCCCTCTCCAACACCAGGTATGATCCTAACCAGCAATGAGATTGCCCCTGATACTCACTGATTCCAGTTTTGCTTGGGCTTCTTAATGCCACACTCAGTCGAATGTGGCTTTGATGTCAAGGGTCGTCACCTCACCTCTAGAATTTAGCTGTTTTGTCCATATTTGAACTAAGACTGTAATGAGGTCAGCAGCTGAGTGGCCCTGGCAGAACCCAAACTGGGCATCACTGAGCAGGTTATTGCTGAGCAAGTACTGCTTGATAGCACCGTTGATGAAACCTTCCATCACTTTACTGATGATCAAGAGTCGACTGATGGGTGGTAATTAGCTGGGTTGAGCTTGTCCTGCTTTTGTCTATAGGACATAGCTGGGCAATTTTCCACATTGTCAGGTTGATGCCAGTGTTGTTGCTGGAGTGGAAGAGCTTGGCTCGGAGAGCAGCAAGTTCTGGAACACAGATCTTCAATGCTGAATGTTGTTCGGGCCCAAAGCCTTTGCACTTTCCAGTGCCTCCAACTGTTTCTTGATATTACTTGGAGTGAATTGAATTGGCTGAAGATTGGTATCTGTAATGCTGGGTACCACTGGAGAAGGCTAAGATGGATCATCCACTCGGCACTTCTGGCTGAAGATTGCTGCAAATGCTTCAGCCTTATCTTTTGTACTGATTATTTATCTCTTCCATCATTATGGATAGGGATATTTGCAGACCCTTCTTCTCTAATGAGTTGTTTAATTACTACCACCATTTACAACTGGATGTTGCAGGACTGCAGACCTTAGATCTGACTCATTGGTTGTGAGTTCACTTAGCTCTGTCTGACACTGTTGTGGTTTGTAGAATATATACAAGATTTACACTTGAAGGTAGGTGGATTGATCAGTGAGTTCATGGATGATACAAAAATTGGTGGGAGGTAGACAGTCAGGAGGATAGCCATAGATTACAGTAGGATACAGAAGGGCTGTTTAGGTGGTCTAATCAGTGGCAAATGGAACTGAATCCAGGTAAGTGAGAGGTGATGCACTTGGGCAGGACAAGCAAGGCAAGGGAATACATAATGAATGTAGGACCCTGGAAATCACCAAGGACCAGGACATGAGGAATCCTGGTCTGTACGTCCACCAGTCCTTTAAGGTAGTTGGTTACACAAGGCATATGGAATAGTTGCCTTTATTAGCTGAGGCATAGATTTGAAGGGATAAATCATTGGTTGGGCTGTGGCTAAAGTACTGTATGTAGCTCTGGAATCCACATTATAGGAGGGATGTGATTGCACTGGAGAGGCTACAGAGGAAATATACCAGGATGTTGCTCGGGCTGCACAGGAGACTTAGCGTGGGTTTGGGTGGGGGGGTCATGATTGAAATGTATACAATTGCGGGGGCACAGATAGGGCACACAGGAAGGAAGACTCCCCCTTCGTGGAGCGATTGATGACTGGAGGCATCGATTTAAGGTAAGAGGCCGAAGCTTTAGAGGAAATCATAGAATCATAGAAGTCCTACAATGTGGAAACAGGCCCTTCGGCCCAAAAAGTCCACACCGACACTCAGAGCATCCCACCCAGACTCATCCCCTATAACCCACCTAATCTACACATCCCTGAACACTACGGGCATTTTAGCCTGGCCAACCCACCCAGCCTGCACAGATGTGAGGAAAGATTTTTTCACCCAAAGGGTGGGGCAAATCTGGAACTCACTGCCTGCAAGGATGATAGAGGCAGAAACCCTCATAATGTTTAAGAAGTATTTAGATGTGCACTTACAATGCCAAGACATTAAAGGCTATGGGCCAAGTGCTGGAAAATGGGAATGGACTAGTTAGGTGGCTGTATTTGACGAATGCACACTTGATGGACTGTAGGGCCTTTCTTTCTCTATGCTGTAGACCTCTATGACTCTAATCCAAAGCCAAAGTTCAACATCCTACCTCTCGTCCACATGTTGTAGCTGTTGAGCGTAGCGGGAGCAGAGATCTCGTGCTGTAGTGCCAGGACTGAGCCCACAGTAAAGCTGGAACACATCTCGCAGACTGGCACGCTTGTGTCCTATAGGCAGAAGGGGCAAGTGACAGGTTTTTAAAGGCCTCCCACTGCTGTAGGACCTATCTAATCTCCATGGGTGGCATTTACATTTACATATAGTGGCACAGTGAAAAAAGGTAAATTACTGCATTCAGTCCTTTAAACCCACTCTTTATCTTGACTGTTTTCAATTCTAGGCATTAACTATGGATTTTACACAGACACATCATTACCTCTTTGTATTTGCAGGGTCTCTCACGTTATACAGTCTAGTACCCTGTACTGTTTTGAACTACAAAAGCTAAGCTGATGGTTTCCACAACAGCCCTCAAGATCAGTATATGATTGAAAATTACTGCATTCAATGTATCAACCGAGGAATTAGTGTTAGTGTTAATATACAAGTGATTGTCTGCTAATTTAGCAGAGGATGAGTTATTACATCCAATAAAAGAGCCAAATAAGTCATCTCATCTCTACACAGCAAACATTTGTTCACATTAATAACCACGATTTTTAGGCTGTTGTTCCTATCCTGGCTTCTCACTTCCATATCAGTTATTTCGGAGCGAACTTTACTTGTCATCTATTGACTCAACTTCCCAACAGATCTAAATCCTTGTGAATTTCTTTAGATTGCTCCTCATTAGCTGTTCTATCACCAAGTTTAGCTTCCGGTCTCTTTAACATTTAATCCAAAGCATGCTTTTTAAAATTAAAGTTAACAGGAAACCACATGCACTTAACAGAATGCTTCACTCAAAACCTCTACCATTGTGCAAACATGCCATTTATTAGAAATTCCCTTCCCTCTTCTTTTGACCCATCTTTCTCAGGTGCTGGGACAGGATTTGACTTAGTTGTGTCGGTGACCTGATACCAGTCCACAGGCCCTGACTAACCTCCGATGACCATTAACTGGAGTAAGTGACAGCAAAGAACATGCCTAACAAAAGTCACTGGATCAAAAACAGAAATTGTTGCAAAAAGCCAGCATGTCTGGCAGCATCTGTGAACAGAAAGCAGAGTCAATGTTTCGGGTCCAAAGACCCTTCTTCAGAACAGATGCTGGATGCTGGCCAAGAAATGGGAAGTCTTTTTTTTCTACCCCCCTCTAACTAAGGATTTGAAATGCAAACAAAGATCAGGGTCTAGCAGAGATCTGCAAGGCTCTCTCTCACACACACACACACACACACACACACACTATGGAGAGCCAATTCCTATTTAAGGGCATTTTCTATGCTGTGCTCTACTCCATTTCTCAAGTCATACCACAGACAATAATTCACCTCAACCACTAAATCAAGGACAAGGAAGCCTGCTAAAAAAAAATACCGTTTCTCTAATTTTCCATCCAAAGTGAATAACTTCACTCTTTCCCACTTTATTTTACATCTTGGCATTCTCTTCTCCACTCGCTTAATCTCAGCAGTTTTTGTGTCCTCACAACATATTACTTAAGAGCATACAAAGTAGAAACAGGGGTAGGCCATTCAGCATGTCAAGCCTAGTATGACGTTCAATACGATCACGGTTGATTGATACTTCAATGCTTTTTACTCACACTATCCCCATAACCCGATACGCCATTAATGATGAGAAATCCATTAATCTTTACCTTAAACATACTCAAAAGACTCAGTTTCCACTGGCCTCTGGGATAAAGAATTCCAAATATTCACAACTCGGAGTAAAAAGAATTCTCATCTTGGTCCTAAATGACATCCTCCCCCCACATACTTACAAATTATGCTAACTCTAGAGTGACATCTTACCAGCATTCACCCTGCTTATTCCTTCAGTATTTTGTAGGTTTCAATGTCATCACCTCTCATTTTTCACAAGTGAGGGAATATTGTCCAATCTTTCTTCATAGGACAATCCCAGGAACAAATCTGGTGAACCTTCTTTGCACTCTTTCTTGTGGTAATGATATATTTTCTGAGATAAGGAGACCAAAACTGCACACAGTACTTCAGGTGTGGTCTGACCAAGCTTTTATACAATTGAAGCAAAACCTCATTACTCTTGTTCTCAAATCCTCCTACAGTAAAGGCTTACATTCCATTAGCCTTTCTAACAGCTTGCAGCACCCACATATTGACCTTCAGTGATTTGTTATTAACAAGAACACACAGGCCCCCCAACTCTCACCATTTAAAAAAAACACTCTGCACATCAATCCCTCAAAACAAAGCAGATAACCTCATATTTTTCCACATTACATTTCATCTACCGTACATATGCTCACTCATTAAGCCTGTCCAAATCTTCCTGAATCCACTATACCTTGTCCTGAACACACATTCGCACTTCAGTTTGTATCATTTGTAAATTTGGAAATATTATTTTTGGTCCCTAAACCCAAATTATTGATACATATTGTGAACAGCTGGGGTCCCACCAATCCTTGTGGGTCCCCAACAGTTACAGCCTGCCAATGGGAAATTGACCCTTTTATTCCTATTCTCCATTTTTTATTAGCCGATCCTTAATCCATGACAGTAAATTACCTCCTAGCCTGTGTTTTAAGTTTGTTAACTGAACATTCTTTAAGGTTTTGGAGTAGATCGTAGCTCGGGTTGTGGGTGTTGAGGTTGGTTGGCTCGCCGAGCTGGTTTGTTGTTCTGCAGACATTTCATTACCGTGCTTGGTAACATCCTCAGTGCAGCCTCTGATGAAGCATCGGTGTGTTTTCCTGCCTGGTTTTTAAACTCTGGGGTCCGTTGCAATGGATTGCCTCACTTCCGGGTTTCCTCCGTAGTGGAATGTATATGGGTTCGAGTTCAATGTGTTTATTAATAGCATGCTTCGTGGAGTGCCATGCTTCCAGGAATTCTCATGCTTGTCTCTGCCTAGCCTGTCCCAGGATCTTGGTGTTGTCCCAACATTCTTTCTAATAAGTTCTAGCAGCTTCCCTATAGATTGCCTGGCAGCTTTCCGGCTAAATCTTTAGTTTCCAGTTTTCTCTCTCTCTTCTTTCCTAAATAGTGGGGTGACATTTGCGAGCTTCAAAGCTGCAAGAATGATTCCAGAATCTATAGAATTCTGGAAGATAATCACCACTGTATCAGATATCTCTATAGCTACCTACTTCAATGCTCTGGGATATAGAATGTCAGGTCCTGGGGACTTAGCATGGCTGATCTGAGTACTCCACATTTCCACCTACTCTGTTAACCTTTCACTCCTTTTGTTGTATCATTATAATTTATACAATTTTCCGTGTTTGTTAAATTTGTGGCTTTTAGGAACACAATGCGTGCAAACACCAAACACCATTCGATTTTCATTGTCTTTGCACTGAACAGGAACTTTAATCATACCTGGCTTGGTGACATATGCCAGGCACTCCTCCTGCAAGGACTTGTCATCCACCAGATCCTGCACCCGAGGAGTTGGGCAGTACACATTGGAATACTGCAGAGGGCAAGTGAACAGAATGCAATTAAACACCAGCAGTAAAAGATAAAAACTTGTTTCATTTTAAGGCAGAGAAGAACTGGCACAGAAACAACAGCTAATTCCAGACAACAATTTAGAAATATAAACAGAGCGAATGTTTACTGTGCACTCACCTGGAATATAGGGACTAAGGTCACAACTCCATAGTACCTGCAAGACAACAGCACACATTACATTCAGACTGCAACTTGGACTGAATGAACAGCAGCACCATTGCTGGAGTGTGTTCACTAACAGATTGTTCTGTACAATATATTCCCATGCTGAACGTAGCCTTCAGAGACAGTAGGAACCGCAGATGCTGGAGAATCTGAGATAACAAGGTGTAGAGCTGGGTGAACACAGCAGGCCAAGCAGCATCAGAGGAGCAGGAAGGCTGACGTTTCGGGCCTAGACCCTTCTTCAGAAATGGGGGAGGGGAAGGGGGTTCTGAAATAAATAGGGAGAGAGGGGGAGGTGGATAGAAGATGGATAGAGGAGAAGATAGGTGGAGAGGAGACAGACAGGTCAAAGAGGCAGGGATGGAGCCAGTAAAGGTGAGTGTAGGTGGGGAGTTAAGGAGGAGATAGGTCAGTCCAGGGAGGACGGACAGGTCAAGGGGGCGGGGTGAGGTTAGTAGGTAGGACATGGGGGTGGGGCTTGAGGTGGGAGGAGGGGATAGATGGGAGGAAGGACAGGTTAGGGAGGTGGGGACAAGCTGGGTTGGTTTTGGGATGCGGTAGGGGGAGGGGAGATTTTTAAGCTTGTGAAGTGCACACTGATACCATTGGGCTGCAGGGTTCCCAAGCGGAATATGAGGTGCTGTTCCTGCAACCTTCAGGTGGCATCGTTGTGGCACTGCAGGAGGCCCAGGATGGACATGTCGTCTGAGGAATGGGAGGGGGAGTTGAAATGGTTCGCGACTGGGAGGTGCAGTTGTTTAGTGCGAACCGAGCGTAGGTGTTCTGCAAAGCGGTCCCCGAGCCTCCGCTTGGTTTCCCCAATGTAGAGGAGGCCACGACGGGAGCAGCGGATACAGTATACCACATTAGCAGATGTGCAGGTGAACAACTGCTTGATGTGGAAAGTCCTCCTGGGGCCTGGGATGGGGGTGAGGGGGGAGGTGTAGGGGCAGGTGTAGCACTTCCTGCGGTTGCAGGGAAAAGAGCCGGGTGTGATGGGGCTGGAGGGGAGTGTGGAGCAGACAAGGGAGTCCCAGAGAGAGTTGTCCCTCCGGAAAGCAGATAAGGGTGGGGAGGGAACAATGTCTTTGGTGCTGGGGTTGGATTGCAGATGGCAGACTCTCTGGGACTCCCTTGTCGGCTCCACACTCCCCTCCAGCCCCACCACACCCGGCACTTTTCCCTGCAACCGCAGGAAGTGCTACACCTGCCCCTACACCTCCCCCCTCACCCCCATCCCAGGCCCCAGGAAGACTTTCCACATCAAGCAGTTGTTCACCTGCACATCTGCTAATGTGGTATACTGT
The DNA here is from genome assembly GCF_021869965.1 of Rhincodon typus. Classification (NCBI taxonomy): domain Eukaryota; kingdom Metazoa; phylum Chordata; class Chondrichthyes; order Orectolobiformes; family Rhincodontidae; genus Rhincodon; species Rhincodon typus. The sequence continues at coordinate 55,943,659 of NC_063347.1, read as the reverse complement.
ATCCGCTGTTCCCGTCGTGGCCTCCTCTACATCGGGGAAACCAAGCGGAGGCTCGGGGACCGCTCTGCAGAACACCTACGCTCCGTTCGCACTAAACAACTGCACCTCCCAGTCGCGAACCATTTCAACTCCCCCTCCCATTCCTCAGACGACATGTCCATCTTGGGCCTCCTGCAGTGCCACAACGATGCCACCCGAAGGTTGCAGGAACAGCAACTCATATTCCTCTTGGGAACCCTGCAGCGCAATGGTGTCAATGTGAACTTCACAAGCTTAAAATCTCCCCTCCCCCTACCGCATCCCAAAACCAGCCCAGCTTGTCCCCGCCTCCCTAACCTGTCCTTCCTACCACCTATCCCCTCTTCCCACCTCAAGCCCCACCCCCATGTCCTACCTACTAACCTCACCCCGCCCCCTTGACCTGACTATCTCCTCCTTAACTCCCCACCTACACTCACCTTTACTGGCTCCATCCCTGCCTCTTTGACCTGTCTGTCTCCTCTCCACCTATCTTCTCCTCTATCCATCTTCTATCCACCTCCCCCTCTCTCCCTATTTATTTCAGAACCCCCTTCCCCTCCCCCATTTCTGAAGAAGGGTCTAAGCCCGAAACGTCAGCCTTCCTGCTCCTCTGATGCTGCTTGGCCTGCTGTGTTCACCCAGCTCTACACCTTGTTATCCCTGAATGTAGCGATGTTGTCTTTGTATTGAACCTCAGGAGATGGGAGAGATATTAAATGAATATTTTGCATCAGTTTTTACTGTTGAGAAAGAAATGGAGGCTAGAGAACTGAGCAAAATAAACATTGATGTTTTGAAAACAGTTCACATTAGAGAAAGTGCTTGAGGTCTTAGGAAACAAAGGTAGAGAAATCTTCAGGACCTGACCTGGTGCATCCTAAGACATTGTGGGAAATTAGGGAGGAAATTGTGGGGCCCCTAGTAGAAATATTTGTATCATCTATAAACACGAGTGAAGTGCCAGAGAGTACAGTTACAATGTTTAGAAGACATTCGGTAAATATGTGAATAAGAAAGGTTTGGAGGGATATCAGCCTAGTTCAGGCAACTGGGACTACTTTAGTTTGGGATTATGGTCAGCATGGACAGACTGGACCAAAGGTCCAACTGCTGTATGACTCTATGTAGATCTACTTTAGAAGGTAGGACACACCAAACAATCACAAAGAATGGATTTAAATAAGGTTCTGAAGTTTATTAAAGTCTCCTCACTCCGAAGTACCATAAACATAAATATTCCTCTAACCCAATCCACTGAACCTACTGAAAGGGATAAACAACCATATGCAAAGAATTTCCTCCCCAATTCCCAGCTCACCAGTTTAAGAAGTTCCTAAAAATGCATTAAAACTTCAGAAGATGTAGTCGTAGACAGATGCATCAGTGACAGGTAGATTGGGGAATGTGAGGTCAAGTAGGCTTCCCCTTTACCACCTGCCACATACTTGAAATGATATCAGAAAGTTCCTTCATCACTGGTCAGTTCAGTCAGTAATGATGCGTCTGAGCCATTCTTGATGATGGACATTGAAGTCTCCAACTAAAGTACATTCTGTTCCCTTGACACCCGAAAAGTTTCCTCCAAGTGCTATTCAATGCAGAGGGCCACTAATTCATCAGCTGAAGTCACGGCAGGGGGTTAGGTATGGTAGTGGTAATCAGAAGGAGATTTTCTTGCCCATTTTTGACTTGATACTGCAGGACCTCTTTGGGGTCCAAGGTCAATATCGAGGATTCCTAGTGCAATTCCCTCTTGAAAAACTGCACCACTGTCCCTGGTGGCATTGTGCTGCCTTGTGGGATAGAACAGGCTCTGGAATGGTGCTGTATAAGTCTGGCTATAAGGGATAATTTGGTGAGTATGATTATGTCAGGCTACTGCTTGACTTGTCCAAATTTGGCACAAATCCCCAGATATTCAGGAGTACCCCTGGGTGAGAATGCATTGGACAGATTCCAGCTGGGGTCCATCTGCATTTGTTCCATTTTCACTTTTCTATAACAATTTATAGCCATTTCAGAAAGCAGTTTGGAGTCCACCATATTGCTGAGGTTCTGGAGTCACACGTAGGCTAGACTGGGTACGGATAGCAGATTTCCTTTCCTCAAGGACATCAGTGAACCAGATGGAGTTTGACCACAGTTCAATACCTTCACAGTCACCATTACTGAAAGTAGCTTTTATTCCAGCCTTTTTCACTACTAAATTCAAATTCCAGCAAATGCTGTGGTGAGATTTGAACCTGCGACCCCGTAGCGTCTGCATTTGTAGTCTGGTAACATTACAATCACTGTCTGCTTCGACCACCCTTTCATACAGTACATTCCAGATTACAACAACTTGCTGCCTAAAAAAATCACCAGGTCATCTGTAGTTCAATAACAGTCAAAGGCAAACGGATACTGAACACTGAAATCCCATTGAAAGCACTTCAAAAGTAAAGGTTTGTTTTTCAGCAGAATCCTCATTAAACACATGGATTCCTCCTCCAACAATATAAACTGTTCAATTAAGCTGTAATTAAAATCCTGTGTTTATTGCTGAGGTTGCCAAGGTGCCCTGAATGGACTAAACACACTCATCAGCTTTGATACTAGAAATATAACGCAAAAAATACAAATCTCAGGGAGGAAACTGTTACACGTTTTACAACAACTGAATGCTGCTATATCGGATTTGGGAATATTGCGATAGGCAGCGCAGTAAGATTTTTATTCTGTATCTAACCCACACTACACTGGCCTGGTTCCGATAAAAGATAATTGACTTGAAATATTAACCCTGTTTTCCTCCTCAGATGCTACATGGCCTGCTGAGGATTTCCAGAAATTTTTGTTTCTATACCTGCCATGGAAATGTTTCACAGGGCAGTGGAGAGGGATAACAAGGTGTAAAGCTGGAGGAACACAGCAGGCCAGGCAGCATCAGAGAAGCAGGAAAGCTAATGTTTCA
>NC_063347.1:55893228-55940285 GCF_021869965.1 Rhincodon typus | reverse complement strand
TCAGGACAATTGATGGGATAGAAAAGAGGGTGCCATATCCAGAACCTAACCCATGCCTATACCTGTCCTGGGAGTGTTTGATGGAATTTTACACTATATCTGACATCAGCTGCATCTGCCCTGGGATCGCACACTGGGAATGTGTGGAGGGGACTTTACTCCATGTATAACCGATAGTGTATCTACCCCTGGGAGTGTTTGATGGCAACTGAGCAGAAGGAGCTTAACACCAGATCTGACCCAAGCTGTATCTATGAGCGTCTGATAGAACAGTGTAGAAAGATAAAGCTTTACTTTGTATCCAACTCACGCTGACCCTAGCCTGAGAGTGTTTGTCTTCCTGTCACATGCAGATTCCAGGCAATACCTGAACTGACAGTGCATCCTAAAAACAGAAAAGTACTTGATTTAAAACCTCTTAACAAGTCTCACTTTGATCAGCACATTGAAAACACAACATAGAAACAAGGACAGAAAGGCCAGGTACACTGAAAAGGTGCTGGTAAAATGTATTAAATGAGGTGACTTTCCCTTTAAAGCTCTGTTGGTCTAACTGTAGCTAATCCGAAAGGTAACGTGGAACAAACTAGTTCAGTCATAGAAGCCTGCAGAGTTTCTTGAACAACAGAGGTTTATTACAAAGAATACAAAAACAAAACCAAGCTATCTAAATATAGAACACAGTTTGAAAGCTCATAAAACACATAGCAGAACAAAAGCGTCATCTTGTTTTCCAATACTATTCAATACAGGAACACAGATCTGACAAATATCCCACAAAATTACTTTTGAAGCATAAACACACAACTCATTTAAAAGGAACCTGGATCAGCACTTGAAACACTGTAATCAGCAAGGCTACCATCCAGGAATTCATAAGTGGGATTAAAATGACCGACTAATTTATTCAGCCAGTGTAGACACGATGGGCTGAATAGCCTCTTTCTATACTGTATTTTCTTTTACAGTTTGCTGTCAGATCTTCAAGTTCAACTTAACTGATTCTCCCCAGTTCTTACCTGTGAACCGTGAAGTCTTTTTGCATAAATATTCTCAAAACTGATGTCTTGGTCTTTCTCAGCTCCTAATAACCTACAGATTTCTAGCCAAACAATCTGGGTCTGGAAATTGCACAACTAGAGAGTTACTTGTACTTTCCCTCAACTGTTCTATACTCATTTCTATGAGAGAGACTGTACTTGCATCTCTTAAAATGTCCTAAAAACTTTCAATCTATGGATTTTCTAAGCTAAAATCAATCCTCGATTATCCTGACCCAAAAATATGCTAATGGCCTTTTACCCCACAAGTTGTAATCTGCCACAGTAAAAAAAATTCATTAACATTCCAGGAGTCCTGCTCTTTGAAACGTACTGGATTAGGTTATAGTTCCAGAAGGGCTGTCTTGTCTAGTTATTTTTTAAACCTTTCAGAATAGTAACTGGTACCATATGCCACTATATTAAAATCCAAACTCCAGAAGTTATATTTTTATGAGACACCTTTCATCATACTGCTCAGTGCTACTCACAGTAAATTCTGCACTGCAATCCGCACCAAGTTCAACTCCACGTCTGCCTCAGCAGAGATCTTCTGGATATGACGGAATCCATCAATGTATGGCAAAATCTGAAGGATACAAAATCAGCCAACACTGAGCATAAAAACACTATTACAGCTGTTCAATCAAAGTCATCACTGAATAATTGCTGTCCATTTGACCAGGCATTAGTGGTGAAGCAGGCTCAAGGGGCAGCTCTTGCTCCTTTTTATAATGTTCCTGCATTACTTTACGTATGCAGTGGCGTCTCTAACAGCCTGTCATAGGATACATTAGCACATTTCTGTACAGATGCAAAAGGTGAAACATTGCCATGTGATTTGGTTGAAGCAGATAAAGCTGACATTTTTAACAGAGGCTTGATGTATGCACGATGCACATGACACAGGCTGTGTCTCATCCGCTGGTTACAGTGATACGGCAGAAACCACAAGGTCAGCCACTCACTGAAACTGAGTGATTCCCCATGACAGCTTGGTGCTTGATTCATTCAAAAACAGGGTGACATACTCATGTAACAGCAAAAAATGGCAAAACATTAAGTTGTGTCTTCAAATCACATGGTATTTACGGACGTGGAAGGCCTTAGTTTGCTTGTCCAGAAAGATCTCATTGTCCCACAAATTGAAGCATCCATTACTTCTTGAATGATTCCAGAATTTATACCTCCACTATGCTGGAGTCCTTCTGTGTGTTGGTCACCGTGTCTGAATAAGAATTTCCAGTTATGAGCTTCTTAACTACTGTTTCTACCTACTGACTTGTATTTATATAGCACCTTAATGAACCATCTCACATTAACATCATGAAACAAAGTACAACACCAAGTCACATACGGATATGTTAAATCAAATGACCAAAATAGAGTGTCTTAAAGGAGGAAGGGGAGGTACAGGGGTATAGGAATAGTATTCCACAGCTTGGAGGCTTGGTATCCGAAGGCTCATTACCAATTGTGGAATAATTATAAGGATGGCCAGAATTTGAAGAGTGCAGATGTCTCAGAGGGTCTAGAGTGGGTCACAAAGATAGAGAAGGGCAAGGGATAGGCAGTTGGAAACCAAGGAGAATTTTAAAGTCAAGATGTTGCTTGATGAGGAGCCAGTGTAGGTCAGCAAGTACAGGGATTATGGGAAACAGAATTTGCAGAGAGTTAAAACACGAGCAGCTGTCTTTTGGATTAACTCAAGTTTACACAGGGCAGACCAGTCAGGAACACATTAGGAAGTCAAGTCTAGAGATAATGAGGAAACAGGAAATATTATGGCACTGGTATGAGATTAAAGCTTACCTTCGATAAAATGTGACAAAGTTGCCAGAGAGAGGGATGGCATTGGTAATTAGGGAATGGAGTTTGGAGCAGAACCAAAACTTCCAGCTTCCCAGTGTTTAACTGGAAGAAGTTTCTATTTATCCTGTACTGGATGTTGGATTAGCATAAGACCATAAGATATAAGAGCAGAATTTGGCCATTCACCCCATAAAGTCTGCTCCACCATTCGATCATGGCTGATGTTTCTCAAACCCATTCTCCTGCCTTACTCCCGTAACTTTTGATCCCCTTACTGATCAAAAATCAGTCTGTTTTAAATACACTTACTGACGGCCTCCACAACCTTCTGCGGCAATGAGTTCCACTCATTAACCAACCTCTAGCAGGAGAAATTCCTCCTCATCTCAGTTCTAAAGGGTTGTCCCTTCAAACCAAGGCTATGCCCTCCGATTCTAGGGGCAGCACAGTGGCTCAGTGGTTAGCATTGCTGCCTCACAGCAGCAGGGACCCGGGTTCAATTCCACCTCGGGCAACTGTCTGTGTGGAGTTTGCACATTCCTCCCACAGTTTGCGGTTTCCTCCCACAGTGTAAAGATGTGCAAGTTGGGTGAGCCATGGGTAATGCAGAGTTTCAGGGATAGGGTAGGGGGATTGTTCTGGGTGAGATGATCTTCAGAGGGTTTGCATGGACTCGTTGGGCCAAATGGCCTGTTTCCACACTATAGGAATTCAAAAAAAAAAGATTCTAGTCTCTCCTACAGTTGGAAACATCTTTTCCACATCCACTCTGTCCAAGCCCCTCAGTGTTCTGTAAGTTTCAATGAGATCCTCCACTCATCCTTCTAAATTCTGAGTAGAGACCCAGAGTCCTCAACTGTTCGTCATATGAGAAGCACTTCATTCCTGGGAACATTGTTGTGAACCTTCTCTGGATCCTCTCCAAGGCCAGCACATCCTTCCTCAGATACAGGGCCTAAAAGTGCTCTTAATATTTCAAATGCGGTCTGATCAGGGCCTCGTACTCCTGAGGCTGTACATCTTCTAGCCCTCTCAAAACAAATCCAACTGAACCTGCATGTTAACCCTAAGAGAATCCTGAACTAGAAGATGATCAGAGGATTAGATAGGGTGGACAGTGGGAGCCTTTTTCCTCAGATGGTGATGGCTAGCACAAGGGGACATAGCTTTAAATTGAGGGGTGATTGATATAGGACAGATGTCAGAGGTAGGTTCTTTACTCAGAGAGTAGTAAGGGCGTGGAATGCCCTGCCTGCAAAAGTAGTAGACTCGCCAACTTTAAGGGCATTTAAATGGTCATTGGATAAACATATGGATGATAATGGAATAGTTTAGGTTAGACGGACTTCAGATTGGTTTCATAGGTCGGCGCAACATCGAGGGCCGAAGGGCCTGTACTGCGCTGTTATGTTCTATGTTCTATGTTCTAGGACTCCTAAGTTCCTTTGTGCTTCAGATTTCTGAAGCATTTCCTCATTTAGAAAATAGTTCATATGTCCATTCTTCCTGCCAAAGCACACAGCCTTACACTTTCCCACATTGTATTCCACCTGCCACTTCTCTGTCCACTCTCTTAGCCTGTCCAATTCCTTCTGCAGCCTCCCCACTTCCTTAAAAATACAACCAACCTGTTCCTCCACCTACCTTTGTGTCATCTGTAAACTTAGCAACAACACTCTCAGTCCTTTCGTTCAGATCATTAATATATAACATGAATCTGATAATTTAGCAACAATGGAGGAGTTGAGATAGGTGGTGATGAGGTGGTTTGGGTGTGATCAGTGCACTTGAAGACTAACATTGTGTTGTTGAATGCATCACCAACATGGAAGGAAAAAAGATAGATCTTTGGAACACACCAAAGGAAATGATGTGAAATCAGGAAGAAAAGTTATTGCAAGTCATCATCTAGATAGATAGGTAATTAGATAAGAATGAAACCATGAGTGCTGTACAACAGTGAAGAATGGCTCTAGAGCAGGAAGGTGTGTTGAACTGCGTCAAAAGCTGCAGACAGGCCAAGAAGGATGGTGAGGGGTGGTGGAGGAAGTCAACTTTTGTTGTAGTCACATAGGATGCCATTTGTAATTTTAATAAGAGCTGGTGTGGCACTATGGTGAAGATGAAAACCTGACTAGAAATACCTTCTGTATTTTGATTTATATCCCAGATTGCCTCTCGCATAAGACTGCTTCACAGACAAAGGCTTTCTATAACTCAAACTTCCCCAGTGTCTCTCATAATCCAGACATTAAGGATTAGTCCCAAGCCTCTCCAAGAACCTTCAATGGATGGATGTTCTCCTTTCCCATTGACTGCTACTCAAGGAATGGGAGTCTGACCAGAGCAGTGTATATTTCAACTACAACTTCTACTAACATTCTGAATGTCCAGGTAAGGGAGTAGTTCTTTGACCCTAGAGATTCTTTTGGAAAGTATACACTTCTGGCAGAGTCAGGTTTTCACATATTTACAGCATTCAGACACAACATACCGTTCTACTTATGACCTCCCTCTCACCTGCTGTGTAGTCAGATCCCAGTGGATTTTAATAAAATCTTCTTTACATTCAGTGAATACTGGAACATCATACTCTTGCACCACAGGCTGGTCTCTCCGTTGGGTGATCACCTTCAGGTGAATGGTGTTGGATTCATCTACAAGAGTGACAAATCAAACTTACTTAGAACACGGCACCGCACAACTCCATCTCCAACAGCACCAGGTACCAACCAGAAAATAGGGTTAGTTCTTTCCAACATTCAGCTTTGCCATTCCACCTCCATGGGAGCCTCGATAGTTAATTAGTTTCTAACTGGAAAAAGTCAGTAAAATGGGGTTAAGAATCCACAATATGATTCTCTGTTAACTGACCTCTGAAGTAGCCTAGCAAATTAGTCAGTGGCATTAAACCAAACCACAACAAAGAATAATGAAGATGGCAGTGACTCAAGGTGGTGGCCAATTACAACATTTTCAAAACAAATAAGCAAATAAAGCAGGCAATGTGCTGTAGGTAGACCACTAAATGCCCTAAGGGAGGGCATTCCAGGACACTGACCCAGCAAGTGAAGGAACGGCAATATATGTCCAACTCAGGACGGTGAGTAGCTTGGAAGAGAACTTGCGGATGGTGGTGCTCTCATTTATCTGCTGCCCTTGTCCTTCTAGATAAGTGGCCATGCATTTGGAAGGTGCTTTCTAAGGATCCTTGGTTAGTTTTTGCAGTGCATCTTGTAAATAGCACACACTGCCGTTACTGGGCACTGGTGGTGGAGGAAGAAGAATCTTGTGGATGTGATGCCAACCAAGAAACCTGCCTAGTCCTGGATGGTGTCAAGCTTCTTGAGTGTTGTTGGAGCTGCATCCACCAAGCAAGTGGGGAGTATTCCATCACACTACTGACTTGTGTCTTATAGATGATGGATAGACTTTGGGGAATAAGGAGGTAAGTTACTTGCCACAGTATTCCTGACCTCTGACCAACTCTTGTAGCCATTGTATTTATATGGTAAGTCTACTTGAGCTTCTGGTGAAAGGCAACTCCAGGATGTTGATAGTGGGGGATTCATGAATGTGAACACATTGAATGTCAAGGGATGGTGGTTAGATTGTCTCTTACTGGAGATGGTCATTGCCTGGCACTTCTGTGGCATAAATGTTACTTGCCACTTGTCAGCCCAAACCTGGATACTATCTAGATCTTGTTGCATTTGAACATGAACTGCTTCAGGACATGAGGAGTTGTGAATGGTGCTGAACACTGTGCAATCATCGACGAACATCCCCACTTCTGACATTTTGATAGAGGGATAGTCATTAATGAAGTAGCTGAAGATTGTTGGGCTTAGGACACTATCCTGAGGAACTCCTGCAGAGATGTCATGGAGCTGAGATGACTGGTCTCTAACAACCACAGCCCCATCTTCCTATGTGCCAGGTATGACTCCAACCAAAGGTGAGTTTGCCCCTAATTCCCATTGATTCTAGTTTTGCAAGGGCTCTTTAATGCCACACTGGGTCGAATGTGGCCTTGATGTCCAGGGTGCTCACTTCACCTCTGAAATTCAGTGCTTGAATCAAAGCTGTAATGAGGTCAGGAGCTGAGTGGCTGTGGCAAAACTCAAACTGGGTGTCAGTGAGCAGGTTATTGCTGAGCAGGTGCTGCTTGATAGTTCTATTGGTGATATCTTCCTTCATTTTACTGATGATCAAGAGTAGCAATATTTGGTTCGGTTGGATTTGTCCTGCTTTTTGTGTGCAGGAAAACCTGGGCAATTATCCATATTTTCAGGAAGATGCCAGTATTGTAACTGTACTAGAACAGCTTGATTTGGCTGCTTATGCTGTTTGGCATGTAAGTAGTCCTTGTTTGGTAGCTTCATGACATTGACACCTCATTTTAAAGGAAACCTGGTGCTGATCCTGGCATGACTTCCTGCTCTCTCCATTCAGCCAAGTTGATCTTGATGTTAATGGTTGAGTGGGGGATATGCCAAGCCATGAGGTTGCAGATTGTGCTGGAGTACAATTCTGCTGCTGCTGATGGCCTAGTTTTGAGTTGCTAGATCTGTTCGAAGTATGTCCCACGGTGGAAATGCCACAAATCACAAAGCGGTGTATTCTCAATGTTAAGGCGGGACTTTGTCTCCACAAGGTGGTGGTGCTACCATGCATCTGCTGTCCTTGCACTGTTAGATGGTAGCAGTCACAGGTTTTGGAGGTGCTTGCGAAGGATCCTTTTTGGTGAGGTACTGCAGTATATCTCACGGATGGCATGCCTTGCCGCCACTCTGTCAATGGATGGAGAAAGGATGTTGAAGGAGAGGACAGGTTACCAGTCAAGTGGAATGCTTTGTCTTAGATGGTATTGAGTTTCTGGAGTGAGGCTGGAGCAGCATATGGATGAAGTTTTTGCACCTATTGGATATCCTGAGAAAGGAAAACCCAGCTGACATGAGATAAAATTACGATTGTTAAATTAAAGGGAGGCAACCTCACTTAAATAATATTTAAATGATCTATCCATCTCCCACGTGAGCAGACAGGTCACCAGCTTTTCGTCTCACCTCTGTCAGGAATGGTAAAGGGCAAGTCGGGCTCCTATTTCAGCATTTTGAAATCCTAGCCTGTTGACCCGACCTAATTTCACCCATTTTTGAGAGTGCGAATTCAGCTTTAGCCACTCTTAGTTTGTCCCATCTATTAAAATGAAGCCAAACAGAATACAATAATAGTAAAATTGACAGGTAAAATATATGACACAGACCAGGACTCTCACGGTTCAATGTGCTCCAAGAACACTAAATAAATTAGATGTCAATGTACCTAGCCAACTTGCCTAGGGGTTAAACAAGTTCCCAGACACGGAAGGTGAAGAGAAATCTAAGTGAGTAACCAGCATTAAAAATGCTTTGCGACCAACTGCTCAATAAATACTTGATTATGATTAAGATAGTAGTGCAGTTTTAACATTCCAATTATAACATCCCCACAAAACAGGAGGAATATACAACAGGCACAGCATAAAATGAGCAGCAGTTGAACTGTATGAAACATGGGCCACTCCCACACTACTCATAAATCAACACCAGATGTGTGACTACCAATCAAGAGTACAAGGCAGCAGCAAGGCAAAACAAAAACAAGGACTGGTTGTAATCTTCGAAAATTTCCAAGAAAGATCCCAGTGTACTGTAGAAATGCAACTGTAATCTCTGTTCAAAGATGGTGGAAGACAGAAAGCAGCCAAAAATACTGGCTCTATTTTGGCCATTTGGATTATCATCTTTCATTGGGAAAATACTAAAATTTATTCTTAAAGAAGTGGTGTAATTGAATTTCCAAAGGCATTCAAAACTATGCCACATGGAGAGTTATTACGCAAAAATAGAGTTGATGGTTTTGGGGGTGGTCTATCAGCATCAGTCCTGTATCGTAGCCACGTTTGTTGACGATATGAAGACGGACAGGAAAGCAAGCAATCAGAAGGATACAAACAGTCTGCAACTGGATACACGTAATTTTAGTGAGTGGGCAGTAACTTGTCGGATGGACTATAATGTGGAAAGATGAGCTTGTGCTGTTTGGCAGGAAGAATAGAAAAGCAGAATATTATTTGCAAAAAACTACACAATGCTGCAGTTCAAGGGAACTCTTGCTACAACTATACAGCACATTGATGAGCTCACAACTAAAAGTATGCTAAAAAGTTTTGCTGTCCTTTTGGAAGGGGGAATATACTTGTACAGGAAACAGCATAGAGGAAGGTCGCTAGGTTGATTCCTGGATCAACCTTATTTGGAAAGTTTGAGCCAATGCTAATTTGAGTCTCTAAGAATGAGGGATGACCTTGTTGCAATGTATAAGATCCTGGATAAAAGTTTTGATGTTCCCTCTTGTGGGGGAACTTAGAACTAGGGAATGCAGTTTAAAGATAAGGGGCTTCCCATTTCAGATGAAATTGAGGAGGAATTTATTCTCTAAGAAGTTCAAAGGCTTTGGAATTTTCTTCCATAGAGAACAATGGAGCCTTAGTGAGTGAATAGGCTGGGTTTCAGCAGCAGATGAGCTGAAGTAGGGGCAAAGTCATGTAATGTTCAGGAGGTGGAGATGGGCATTCTTAATGATGGTTTGGATGAGTGGTTGGAATTTCATCTTGGGATTAAAATGGCACTGAGGATGTGAAATATCCAGTACAGCAGAAGACAGACAGATGTAATAGCAGATCATTTAGAGATTCATAATAAAATCAACTAGAGTCAGCACAGGTTCACAAAGAAAACATGCCTGACAATTTTTTAGAGGTGGTAACAAGCAGGGATAGATAAAGCGGAATAATGAATTTGGATTTCCAAAAGACATTTGATAAGGTACAACGTTAAGACTACCTAATAAGATAAGAGCTCACAGTTTTGGGGGCAGTATATTAGCATGAAGAGAGGAATGGCTCACTATTAGAAGACAGAGAGTTGAGATAAAGGGGACATTCTCAGGATAGCAAGCTGTAACTAGTGGGGTGCCACAGGGATCTGTGGTGGGGCCACAATTATTTACAACATACATTAATGACTTGGGTGAGGGAAGTGAATGTACTATAACCAAGGTTACGGATGGCATAACAACAAGTGAGAAGACAAGTGGTGAGGGTAACACACAAGAGTCTACAGAGGGACACAGACATGTTAAGAGAGTGGGCCAAACACTGGCAGATGGAATATAATGTAGGGAAATGTGAGATTTTACATTTGGTAGAAAGAACAGAAAAGACTAGGCAGAGTACATGTAGATAGGTTGCTACCATTTGTAGGGAAGTCTAGGACCAGAGGACACAATCTTTGAGTACAGGACAGAGATGAGAATGACATTTTTCTCTCTCAGGTGGTGGTCAATCTTTGGAATTTTTTTATCACTAAGGGCTGTTGATACTGCGACATTAATAATATTCAAGGCTGTAATAGACTGACATATGATTAATAAGGGAATCAAGGGTTATGGCGATAAGACAAAGTGGAGTTGAGGATTGAATGGTGCAGCATACTCGATGGGCTAAATAGTCTACTTCTATTCCTATTTCTTATGGGATCAAGTCAGTGGTTTAGGAATAGAGTTTGGGATAAGGAGGAAAGACAATGGCTTCAATCTTTCCAATATTTAGTTGGAGGAACTATCTGTCTGATGGAGGAGGATCGCATGGCCAACCATATCAAAGGTTGCAAAAAGACCGAGAAGGATAATAAGGGATAGTTTATTTTCGACAACCAAACAGATGTCATTTATGAGTTTCATAAGTGCTGCTTTAGTACTATGTTGGAGGCAGAAACCTGATACAAGACTTTCAAAAATGGAGTTCCAGCAAAGCTGAGCATGGATTTGGGAGTGGATAGTAGCCTGCAGGAGCAAAAGGGCCAGAATTTTTTTACGGCAGATTTGAAGGAGGAGAGGTAGTATCTGAGGACAAAGAATTATGAACAATGGATCTAGGGCCAATAAAGGAACCTTGGTGGTCAGCAGTTTAGTGGGAATAGAATCAAGGAAGTAGGACACTACACAAAGAGCCCAAGTACTCACGTATGTACCTATTGGTAACGAGCACTCTCCACGGGCATTCAGCTCTTCCAGAATAATGGTCATTAGCGGGACTAATTTCTGTTTGCTGTCCTCATTTGAGATGAAACCGCTCTCCAGCTGGAAAAAGAAAGCTCTTTTCATAAATCAGATTATGTAATATTAAATTAAGCTGCTTCATCTAATCCTAAATGCCACCAAATTTGCTTCCTTATTCGACAGCTTATTGATAACAGAGCGGAGATTTTCATTACACTGCTTTGAGCTAATGCTTCAATTTGCCAAGGCCTCAGGTTGAAGCTCAGTGCACTAACCCATTCAGCTGATTTGTTTCACATTACTAATTCTAGTCAAAAGAAGCTGTAAACATTTCACATCCTTGAAATTTTCAGATGTGTCTAGGATTGCTTTGAAGACGAGCAAGTTTCAAGAGAGATGGCTCCTAGAGGTTGAATAGCCTTTGCTCTGTGCTGTTCTTACCTCCAGTGTAGTGAGGTAGCCTGCCAGCTTTTTAACGATTGGCTCCAAAGAGCAAGTCTTCGCTTTTGCATCACAAACAAAGCCCAGGTTGAACAGTAATGCATTGCGGACATACTTCTTGTGTTCTATGCACACGGGGCAGCCAATTAGCTTCTTATCCATAGAAGTACTTCACAACATAGAAAAAAAACTGATTAACAAAAATATAGACTTACAGCAAAAAACATTCACAATTTTCTTTATATGGTGCAGAGGAGAAGGAAGAAGCAATCTTATACAGGATATGTAGATTTCCACCTTTACTATGGGATCTAACAAGTCATACCAGCTGCCTTAAGTTTGATGGCCTCTACCTATTTCATCACTGTTTATTTTGTGCTCTGTGTGGGTCACAAAAGATCCCCGGCCCTATTTGACCAGCAGAGCATATCCTGGCCAATATTAACCCGTCGAACAACATCACCGAAAGAATATTTTAGTCATTTGCAAAGCTGTCTGTAGGGGCACGCTGTGAAGAAATTGGCTGCCGTGATTCCACGTTACAACACTGACTGTACCTGAAGGTAATTTGTTGACTTTGGAGCAATTTAGACAATCTGAGGCCACAAAAGGCACTATGTAAGTACAAGTCTTCTGTTTTAAGGTTAACAGCAGCTCCTAGTTCAGTGGTAATGCTAAGAATTAAATTTAACTTGTTAAAATGCCCAAGCACCACAATGGATGAATCCAGCAGCCTCTGCTCCAGCATCTCCAGGGTCAGAAGTGTTGGCTGCAAATACAAAGGTAAATTTTTCACTTCTGGTGGGCAGCAGACACAGTGCTTAGCCTGCTCATACAGACCAGCAAAGGAATCCTCAACCACTGGCCTAGAAAGACTGTCTCCAATACTCAGGAAAAAAAACTGGCCACACCAAAATAAAGCCAACATTTGTAATTTTAATACAACTTGTGCCAACAGTAAAATCATCAGAACTACAGAGGAGAAATTTTACTTGGAGCAGCACATTACAACCTGAAAAGCACTGTTTGAAAACTTGGTGGAAGAAGATTCAATTGTGGAAGTAATTGTGGGTCTACAGAAAAGGACAGATGAGAAAGAGCAATTGGATAGCTCTTACAAATAAAACAATATAAGCACAATGGGGCTGAATGGCCTCTTGCCTTGTTATTTGATTCTAACTTGCCATACTGCTGTTTATTTGTTGGCATAAGTACTGGGGAAAATATACACTTCAGGAGCTCCAGCTTATCATACAAACAAACTCAAAAAATGTTGGATAAACACAGCAGGACTGGAGGCATTTGTGGAGGCAGAAACAGAATTTGAGGCGTCTGTGACTCCTCAAATCTTCACAGGAGCCATAAGAACCAGGAGAAGGAGTGTGCAAATTCAGCCCTCGAGCCTGCTCCTCTATTTGATACAATCATGGCTGAACTCATCCCGGCCTCAACTGGACTTTCCTACCTGGTCTCCATAACCCTTAAACCCATTACTCATTAAAAATCTGTCTGTCTTTCTCCTCCTTTCGTTTACTCACTGTCCTGGCATCCATTGCACTCTGGGGTAGTGAATTCCACAGATTCACTGGCAGAGGTAATTTCTCCTTGTCCATTTTAAACTCGGCTTGAAATGTTAACTTTGTTTCTCTCTTCAAAGATGCTGCCAGACCTCCTGAACTTCCCCAACTTTTTTGTGGTTTGTTTAATATTTCCAGTATACACAGTATTTTGATTTTTTGAAGTTCCAGCTTACTACACAACCACTTGTGTGCAAATACATCCTATAATATGAAAAGTGGAGACATGCTTGTAAATGGTTTGTCATTCCTGCAACTTACACAGTAATGAGTTTATTCTGTAACTCTGGCTTTGTTATGATGTATACCTGGACTGTATCAAATAGCTCCCTTGAAATGTACTCCTCAGGCACCTGTAACAGATCCAGACATGTGATTCAAAGACCAACCAAAAATTGAAGCAGTATAAATTCTTGCTGATACCGAAATACTTAAGCTTAACTAATACCTAATAAACAAGCTATGTCAACAGACTACCAGCCTTTAAGAAGAATGTAACTTTGAATAATAAAGGAGCTCTGTGCCAAGGTTCTCAGAATAAATTAACTGCCACAGTGTTCTTACCGATATACTGGTGCTAATATGACAGTAGGCAGAAAAGACTTCAATGTTGCATAACTTCTTGTCTGATACTTTTAATTTATCACTTTAAAGTTTCTCCCCAGAACTGGCACCAAACATGTAACTCCACTTCACCCTAGAGTTAAGCTGCTTTTATTCGATGTGGCCAACAGATCCAAATGGTCAGGTCTCACACAGCTGAGGACAAAAATGGAAGAAAATCTACCAGACTCGTAAAGGTTGGGTGTCAGGAATACAAAACCTAGGCTCTACCTTACAATTCCAGTGACAGTTCTGCTGCATCACCATCTCCTGGTAGTGATCGCAGCTTTTATTATCTTGTTGTTTGTGGGAGCTTACTACGCATATAACAGATGCCGTATTTCCCACATTATAATAAAAGCAGTACTCCGAAAATATTGTAAAACTAAACAGAATGCCTTGGGACAGGTATTAGAAATATTGAAGTCTGTCCTCTTCTAGACAACTTGAGCCAAAGTTATAGACACGTCTTCTGCCAAGTTCCAAAGCAGAAGTTGAGATCTAAGTCTCACATTTTCAGATAGGCATTTATTGTAAAGATTCATAATCCACTCAACACTACAAGATGCCAAGAAAATAATTTAAAATTACACTGTGTTACTGGTTCAATCTAAATTTTCGATATTTCATGTTCAAACATTCCAACGGATAATACAACCAAGACCAGGCTGAATACAGAAGGTTCTGAGGGGAATTGGAAACACAAATAAGCAGTAGAATATGAGGTGAGATAGCAAAAACTGCAGATGCTGGAGTCAGAGATAACGAAGTATGGAGCTAGAGGAACACAGCAGGCCAGGCAACATCAGAGGAGCAGGAAAGTTGACATTTTGGGTCGGGACCCTTCTGACTTTACTCACAGCAGAGCTGATCCATTTTTCATTTTCACACCTTCATTTACACCCATTTCACATTTCTATCTTTCCTTCACCACCACTGACGATCCCTTTGCATTTTGCTCTGAGTATGAGGTGTGACTGTTTTAAGATAGGTGGTAATTCAAGTGGTTAGTGGTAAGACCCCTGATCTTCAGATTGTATAATAATTAGATGAGTGTACAAAGCTCAACTTCAAAATTAATGCACGAGATAAAACTTGCAATTGGGGAAAATTAACTGTGAAGGAGGATAGTGTACAACTTCAAAAGCAATAAACCATTTGGTGGAACCTGTAAACAACTTGCAGATAATTAATGCAGAGAAGTGTGAATTATTAATTTTATGAAACACAAAGAGAGAATATAAAGGGTATAATTTTATAGGGCCTACAAGAGATGAGGGACCTTGGTGAATTTGCACAAAAGTCATTAAACTTAAGAATTAAACTAATTAAACAATCCTTAAACAATTCAAGAGTGGCTGACAATCAGTCATCAAAAGGGGTTGAGAAGATTGACAAGAAGGTTCTAGGGATGGCAAATTTCACTGATGTCAATAAACTGACAAGGTCAGGACTGCTTTCCATGGAGAAAAAACAATTGACAGATTTGATACAGGGATCCAAAACCATGAGGGTCTGGACAAAGTAGATAAAAACTGTTCCTTCAGTAAAATAACCAAACTGGAGGGCACATATTTAAGGCAATTGGCAAAATGAAAGAACTGTTTTTTTGCATACTGATTGGTCAGGATCTGGAAATGACCTTCAAGTCTGTTTTCTCTTCACATATGCTGCACGTTCCAGAGTTTCTCCAACAACTTGTTTTTGTTATTTCTTTCAGGTCTCTAAAACCTGCTGCTCTTTGTTTTATTCTGGAATGGACTGCCTGAGATTGTGGCGGAGACAGGGTCAATCAAGGGGAAACTGGATCATTAGTTCAAATGGAAAAAAAACATGCAGCCTTACTTGAGAAAAAGCGAGGTGAATTGCCTCTGCTACGCTATGCTACAATTCTAAACCTAATTCCGAACCTGGAAAAAACCCTATCTGAACAATTCACATGTCCTCGCAAGTAGAACAGCTGAGCCCCTCTGGCTGGAAATAAACCATTTCAGGCCCAATCTAGGCACTGTTGCCATGCAGAAAGTCTTAGGGCGATCCACAGCTGCTAAGAGATACAGCAGTAGTGTGGGTCTTTAAATCTGTACTCCTTTGCAGCAACAGTGCAGGATGAGTTTTGTGGAGAACGTGGCTGCTGTTTTTCTGCAGTTGGGGACACAGAGGGGGCACTACCATCAATGAGATGTGACTGATACCCGCCCTGTCAGTGGGACTGGAGGCCCCTCGAGTGGTCGTGCCTGCTTACTGTCAGTCCTCGGTACCTGGAAGGTGATTTTCGGCCCGAGGGTCGGGTGAAACTCGCTGAAAAACACGCACTCGATTCGGCTACCCATTACCGACCGTTCAAAGCCTCCCCCCAACCGTGACCCCACAATGACCCCACTGCCCAGGCTGGGGCCCTGGATTTCTCAGTCCCGCCCGCTACGTCATGACCTCATCACGCAACAACCGCGCGCATGCGCACTGTCATCAGCACGCTTTTCCCACGCCCCGAAACCTCATCACGCTGTCTCGTCTTCGTCGAGTCGTCATCACGCCCCTCCCGCCCCCTTTTCCCTGCAGCGTTTCCAGGTTCCCCTCTGTACACATAGACTGACTGTATCCGCCGGGAATGATGGCGGAATCCAGCAGCGATGAATGGTTGTACCGCTCTCTGCGGAAAGTGGCGGGGACAGCGGCCCACCTCCTCAGCCTGGGTTTCCCCATTGTCATTGCGCTGGTCTCGATGCCCGGCAGCAGTGAGTATTCGACAAATGGAGGAGCCGAGCCCAACCGTTAACCGTGGGGAAGGGTCTGCAGGTCCGCGTGCCTCCAACATGGGGAAGGGGTTCCAGGTCTTCTGTGAGCCACCCCCCACTCTGTGGGGAAGAGGCTCCAGCTGTGTCTTTTTCCCCCCACCCAAAGGGGAAGGGAAGTGGTTATGTGTATGTCCCCCCCATAGGGAAGGGGCTACAAGTGTGTAGCGCCCTTTCCCTCTTCTGTGAGGCAGGGGCTCCAAGTGTGCATGCCCTCCCTTCCCCCCCCCCCCCCCCATACCATGGGGAAGAGGCTGCAGGTATGTATGGCTGCCCATGTGGAAAAGACTCCAGGCATATGAAGTACTGTGGAAGCAGCATGTGTATGATAGCATCTTGGGATGGTTTCCATTTTAGTGGGGCTGCATAGTGCATGGACTAATCCAGCCTAACTAGGTATGTCTCAGTCATGGTTAGTTTGGCTTATAACGTGGAGCCAAGAACACACCTATAAATTGAAGTTAGACTTGAAATTTATGTTCTAATTTGGTATTTCACTGTTGTGGCAATGGTGTTAACAATGACCTTTTGAAGACCCTTACATCCTTGCAATTATAACATGGCTACAATGATCAACAAAGCAAATGGATTTAGTTTAGAATGGCATCATGATCAACAGAGATATGCTGGGCCAAAAGCCCTGTTCCTGTGCTATACTGTTCTGTGTTCTAAGTTCTCAAACCTTGATCTCCAGCATCAGTTCTGACAATTCTGTACAGATTGTTCTGCTGGAGTTTCATTGCTCTACAAGTTTGAAAAGGGCTATCAGGACTGTGAACACTGAACACTCTCACATTAATGGGGGTTCAGATTTAACCTTAAATCATCAGAATACTCCATGGTACATTTACCCAAGTAGCACATGAAGGCAAAACCTTGGACATGTCTGACCATTCCAATGTCAATCTGATTACTGGGATTTATTTACTGACAGGACTGCAAGTAATCCACACTTTAGGACTACTTGGTTGTGGGCTTTTGCTTGTTAGTGACTTGATTGAGAATGTAAAGAAGCCAATCTTCATCTTGGATAGTGAGGAGTGTTACCAAAGGATACAGTAGGATATAGATCAGTTGGAAAGTTAAGCAGAGAAATGACAGTTGGAGTTTAATCTGGACAAGAGTAAGGTGATGCATTTTGGGGGGTCAAATGCAGGAGGAAAGTGTACAGTAAATGGCAGGACCCTTAAGACTATTGATATACAGAGCGATCTTGGGGTACAAGTCCATAGCTCCTTGAAATGACAACACAAATGGAAATGGTGGTGAACAAGGCGTGTACACACCCAGTCTGATCCCCATGGGGGCCATGCACACTCTTGGAGCCCCTTCCCCATGTTACTTACCTTCATTGGTTGGGGCATTGAGGATAAAAATTGGCAAGTCATGTTACAGCTGTATAAGACTTTAGTTAAGCCGTATTTGGAGTATTGTGTGCAGTTCTAGTCACCAAACTATAGGAAGGGCATAGAGGCTTTGGAGAGGGTACAGATAAGTATATAAAATTATGAGAGACATGGATAGGATGAATAGTCCGTCTTTTTCCCAGGGTGGAAATGTTAAATACTAGGGGCCATAGGTTTAAAGTGAGAGAGAGAAAGTTTAAAGGAGATGTGTGAGAAACGTTTTTTTTTACATAGAGGATGGTAAGTGTCTGGAATGTCCTGCTAGGGAAGGTTCTAGAAAGCAGATAGAAAGTTTGAGGTATTCAAACAGACACATGAACAAACAGGGTAGAGAGGGATATGGACCGTGTACAGGCAGATGAAATTAGTTTAGAATGGCATCATGGTCAGCACAGACCTAGTGAGTCGAAAAGCCTGTTCCTGTGCTATACCATTCTCCACTCCACTTGTTTCCATATATGGCAGCACATTAGTAAAAACAGATAGTGCTGGGTCAATCTCGCTCAGTATATCTTTCTACTTATTATTCCTTTGGGAAAGTGCTGGCACCTGCAAGATGGGTCAAATAGCCTTGCTCTTTACTGTAAATTATTGTGATTCTGTGAAAGTACCTGTGACCAAGTATTATAAGGAAGGTGTTATTGGAATGTACCTTAACCAACACTTGATGGTTTCACTTTTTCTTGTTCTAGGTTTATTTTCTTGGCATCCATTCCTGATGGCTCTTTCTGTAAGTTATCCATACTTGCAAATTGTGTGTAGAGTATGCTCTTTGGACTAAACATTTTTCCTTTGGAGGATATGCTTCTTATTAACAAGGGCTCAATATCTCATTTCCACATGTACTATATTTCCCTCCTCCGGAGCTCTCCCAAACATATCCTCATTCTTCATTCAGGGATAGGTAGCAGACTCAATTGTAAGTGTCTGCTATCTTTGTCACCTCACCTCTCTGGCATAAACTGAGAGAGAAACTCATTGGTGAGGAGGACGTGGCCCAGCATGGTGCCTCTGTAAAAGTGACATTTACAACTCAAAAACTTTGTTCCCCACTCTTCAATTTTTTAAAAAAATGTCTTCATTTGACATGGGTGTAGCTGGCTGGACCAGCCTTTATTGCCTATCCCCAATTGCCCCTTGATCTGAATGGCTTGCTAGGACCATTTCAGGTTACAGTTAAAGTCAACCAAAAATGCTGTGGGTCTGGAGTCACTGACCAGTTAAGAATGACACATTTCCTGCCCTGAAGGATATTAGTGAATCTGATAAGAGTTTTAAACAATGGTATCACGGTTGCCATTAGATTAGCTTTTCATTCCTGACTTTTATTGAATTCACATTTCACCATCCACCATGATAGGTTTCAAACTCCTGATTCTAGAGCATTAGCCTGGGTTTCTGGATTTCTAGTTCAGTGACAGTACCAATACACCACTGCCCTCCCACTTTGTCCTCTCCCTGTCCTGACAGGTAGTTGGGATCCTGGTTGTAAACTTTGTTGTAAAACGCAGTTTCATCGTGAGAACTTGCACCACCCCTACATCTTTCTATCACACAGAGGTTTTAAATAAGAATAGTTCATGCTTTGGACGTGAGTCAGCACAGGCACAATGGGCTAAATGGCATCAGACTGTGTGATTTGTGTTCCAGATTTCAGGATGGGTGTGAGTTGAAGCTTCTCTGTGAGAAATTTAGACTCCATTTTTCCATACTTTCCAATGCCATCACCACTATTAACATCCAGAGTATGGTACGTGAGGGAGCAGATGTCACTCAACCTTCCAACCAAATGTGAAGGATGGAGAAACGGAACAGAGACTGCCTTGTTTGTTCTAGAATGGGAGACCAAAGAAAGAAGAGAAAAAGGAGTGATTTTAATTTTGGAGATATAGGCTTCGACATACTCCTATGCAGAGAATGAGTCCCTGTACTTTTTTTGTTTTATTTATTCATTCGTAGGATGTGGGTGTCACTGGCTAGCCAGCATTTATTGTCCTTCCTAGTTGGCCTTGAGAAAATAGCGATGAGCTACCTTCTTGAACTGCTGCTACCTATGACTCTCAGTCCGTTGGGGAGGGAATTCGATATGAATGTACTTTGCTCATAGCTAGAATAAATGAGCCACTTCTTAAATTCAACTGATTAACTTAAATTGGTTGTTGCTATACACTCAAAATTGTTCAGCAAGTGTTGCCCAATCATGTAATCACATCTGTCAGCAGATGTTTTGTTTTGGGTTTTGCAAGTGAAGAATTGTTGAGTACAGTTCAGTGCTTATTATGAGCTACTAAAAGAACATTGTGTTTAGTTCAACAGGCAACCACTGAGATGTAAAGTCTATGTTCCTGGTTTTGAGTTGGTTGGCATTCATACAGGACATTACTCAATTGTGTGGACGACAGGGCACCTTTTCAGACCGATCTCAGTAACTTGTTAATGGAAAATATTACTCTCGTAGCCATTTGTATAGTAACAATATGACATTTTTTTTTAAGCTATTCAAATGTTTGAGATATTTTACCATTCCAGAGTGATTTGAGGTAAACCAGGCACTTTCAGCGAGCTTGCGATGATATATTGTGAACAATGATATGATCAGGATGGCTATTTCCTACAAGAAAGCTTTACTGGATATGCTGTATATCTGCATCAAGTTCACAAAGCGTGCAAATGGACAGGACCCTATTTACTAATTGCTGATAATCTTACAAAGTAGTTGCTTAATAATATGGAACTTAAACATTGATAAAAGGTAAACAAAGTCTAATCTTTCAATCATGCACTTATCAGTAATGACTTGCAATAAATCAAACTTAGAAAAGGAACACCAATTCTTGCAGCGTGAGAAAGTAGTACTGATAGGTTGGACCATGGTAAAACTATAAGCTGCCAACCTTTTGGTTTCTTGCATGTCAGTCCTGTTAAGTGCAAGATGAAGGGCATCAACTTTTTTTGTCTCTTTTAGTCAACGTTAGTGTATGTGTAACTAAGTGAATCCCACATGTATACCGAGTGGCAAAGATTGTTTTCAGGCAGATTGAAATGGAGAAGCCTGTAGCAAATAAATCAACTAGTACATTGAAGAAAAGTGGCATTTTAAACTGTTTCATTGCCAAAAGTCCTATTGCTTTCTCATTGACAGTGCTTTGGGTAATCAGTCAACTTGCCAAACAGTCAGTGCCCTCTTCTGTAGTATAAAATATTGTGTTTGCTTGAAATTTGGACATTTCTCCAACAAAAGAGATTCTGACTATTTTCTCTTGATTTTTAATGGCATTACCATTGCTGAACCCTTCATTATCAACATCATAGGTGGGATTACCATTGGCCAGGAACATTAGCTGGACTCTAGCTAGAAGATGCATGAAAGGCTGGAATTCTGTAGCAAGTGTCTCCACTCCTGATTCCCCCAGACCTTTGTAGGAGCTTCATTGCACAAGTAAGAAGTGAATGAGAATGTTCCCCACTTTCCTGGACACAACAATCCTCTTGATCAGTGCCCAAAACACCACCTTAAAGATCCTTTCCCTTCTTCACTTGCTCAGAGTGGCACCATCTACAAAATGCATTGCACTCCTTTGACAATGCCAATGAAACATGGGATCTCATACACCTAGTAAAAGCAAAGACAGCAGATGCATGGAGCTGCCACGATCTGCAAGATCCCCATTTGTTTCATACCATCCTAACTTGAAACTAATTCACTGTTCCTTCTCTATTGCTGAATTACAATCCTGGAACTCCTTCCAAAACAACACTATTGGTGTGCCTATACCCCACAGTAGCTCAAGATCACCTCAAGGGTAGTTGATGGGGAGGCGATAGCCTAGTGGTATTATTGCTGGGCTGTTAATCCAGAGACCCAGATAATGTTCTGGGGACACGGGTTCAAGACCCGCAATGACAGATGGTGGAATTTGAATGGAATAAATATCTGGAATTAGCAATCTAATGATGACTGTGAATCCATTGTCAATTGTCGGAAAAACCCGTCTGGTTCACTAATGTCCTTTAGGGAGAGAAACTGCCATCCTTACCTGGTCTGGTCTACACGTGACTCCAGACCCACAGCAATGTGGTTGACTCTCAATTGCCCTCTGGGCAATTAGGGATGGGCAATAAATGCTGCCCTAGCCAGTGATGCCCTCATCCTGTGAATGAATAAAGAAAAAAAATGAGCAATAAATGTTGGTCTAGCAAACAATGCCCATCATCAATGGAAGAAAAATTTAAAAACAGAAAATGTTGGGAACACTTGGCTCACTCAGAATTTGGAAAGAAAAGCAGAATGAATGCTTTTCACTCAAGTTAAATATTTCCAGTATCTATATTTTTGTTTCAGTACCTTGATTTTGCAGCCAGAAAGAGAAGTTGCCCATTCAGCTGTTTAAGGTTAAGGGAGTAGGTGTGGACAAGATGTACTAGGAGATAGGAGCATGAAAGGAGATAGGAAAGAAACCACTGAAAGATGCACTTTCAGGGCTAGCCATCTTTGAAAAGCTAATGCAGAATGTTTCTTGATGTGGTTTGTTACAGTGAGGATTCAGGGGGCTCTGACTTGGCATGTACTTAGCAGTTTCTTTGAGGGAGAGGAACAAAAGTACCAGTGATGTTTGAGCTTTTTGATATTAAGACTTCAGAAATAAGGTGGAAGAAAATATATTGGAGATTTCAGTAAAGGCAGTCACCATAAGGCTGAATATTGGAGGGAAAGGTGAGGAGCGAAAATAGAAGGCAAAATCTTCCACCATGACAATTTGAATAGTTAAAAGTGCTATAAAGGCAAAACAATTTTTTTCAAGACATGAAGGAAATTAAGAAAGAGCAATGATTTCCTGAAACATTGATAATTTGGAGACAGATGTCTTGAAGATAATAATAGACAACAGCAAGAGCTGAAGCTTAACAGAACCCAAGGGTAGAAGATCTGGCATATTGGGAATAATTGTTGATGTGGCCTGAGTGATACAATGGAGTAGAGCAAATCTATAAGGAAAGCTGTGCCAATAATTTTAGCTTACTCTTTCAGAGAGTTAGCCAAATTACAAGAACAAAAGAGGCAGAAAAGGAGGACTTGCAGGCGTTTTAATGTGCAGAAATTTAACTGTGTTTCTGTTTTCTCCTAGTTTTCCTTCATTATGACTCAAGCCATTCTGCTGTTCTCTCCAGAGACTTCTCTTATTCTGTCCTACTCAAGGAAAATCAAAGTCCGAGCCCACTGGTTGTTGCAAGGAATGGCCACATTGTGTGCTGTTCTAGGTTTGACCATTATTAGCTTTAACAAATACCTGAATGACAAACCACATTTTACCAGCTGGCATGGTCTGGTGGGGCTGATAACCGTCCTTTACATTTGCATGCAGTGCATCGGTGGGGTGTCACTTCTGTATCCCAAACTAATGAAAAACTGGTCCCTGTCCAAAATGAAAGTCTATCATGCTACTTCCGGATTGGTTGGCTACCTGCTGGGCTGCACCAGTCTACTGCTGGGCATGTGTTCAACATGGTTCACTGAGACAGTGACTGGTTTTAACTGGTACCTTGCAATCTGCTTCCCTGTCCTGTTGGCATTGGTCCTTATGAATCAGATGTCTAATGCCTACCTGAAGAAAAAGAGGATGCAGCCTTGACAAAACCTTCAGTCTCATCTACCGGTGCTCAGCAATGACCTGGATTTGTACCTCTCTGAAAGTTTACTGCAGTAGAACGGATAAGAAAACAACTTGAGCCATTACTCAAAGACCCACTCATCAATGCAGGTGATTGATGCCAAAGTGTGGTCAGATCAGTGCAAAACCTGGACTTTGAGATTGGACTCCAGCTCATAGACTTTGCCTAATTCATAGTGGAAGCTTGGAAAGCAAATCTCAACATTGATGAGACTGTTTCCTAGCTTGCAGAATTAACATTATTTGCTACATTTTAAGAGTCTATGTTTCACCTATAATGAAACGTCCCTATGTGTTCTTCCTTTGCAAGTCAGCAAAGCAGTGAGTAGTGCTGCATTTTGGTTGTAGTGTACAGTGCTGTTCCTTTTGCTTACTGATTAAAGTTCAAGGAAATATTTGTCAAAATAGAAACAACCTTGTACTTGTAAGCTACATGCAAAATGAAGCTGTGTTCAAATCAAAATTCCCATTACCAGGAATTGTTTGAAACCCATCACTTTTAACCCTTCAGTTGTTTGTGTCCTCATTTCACGTATGATGATATTCTTTGTCCCAAGTTAGCCCAACCTTCCTTAATTCCCTCTGTAGAATTTTACAATGCAAGGGATGGCAAGCTTCAGTCCTATTAATAATAAGTTGTTTGTTTATTGATGTAGATGTAATTTTAATTGTACTGTTTTCTTCTCAACCTGCACATTCCAAAGTAATTATTTTGTAAATATTTAATTCTGTTGTTTTTGTTTTGTGTGTGTATCTGTGTGTTCCCGCAGTATTGTGTGAATACTTTACCTCATCTTTCACATATTGAGATATTTCTTTATTACTGATTGGACAGTGTTTGTTTGTATTGAGGAGGTTAGCTTGTGCAGCATCTATGTGATCAAAGCCTTTTCTCTGTTATCACTACCTAAGGCCATTCTATACTCAACAGGGTGAGCTTCAATGTGCCGGGGACTAACAGACAGGTTCTGAGTTGCCAACTGCACTCGATATTAAATTTTATTAAAGTCAATGACCAGAATATCTGGTAGAGTGTATAACAGCCAATTAATGTGATACTGTCTGGTGTCCTGACCAGTTTGACTCCCAAAGATATTGTTCTGGTTGCAAATGAGATCTTGGGCTCTGTTCAATGAACTTCAACTTCAACAATCAACTTAAAAATTACTTTATGGTGAGAGAACCCCTGGCAGAGTGTACTGTGGTCCTGGGTACAGACAAGTATCCTTGTGACTTTGTGCCGTAAATAGAACCACACAAGCAGACATGAGATTTTCCTGCAAGGGATTTGGCTGTGGATGCAGAAAGCTGTCTTGTACAGTATTGATACCTGGTCTATCCTTGTTACTTTTGTCTGACTGAAGCAACCGGAGGCTGGGTTGCGATCTTAGAGTTAAGAGACCAAAGGGTTTGGTAGACATAGACTATTACTTTAAACAAAGGATGATGTGATATTGAAATGAAACTCAAAGGGAAAATTTTTATTGAACTACAGACTTCCTTTGAACTGAGAATACCTACAGGGACTGAAGAGAATTACTGTGGGCAGACTGATGATGAAAAATGTTTGAATTCTCAGACTTATTCTAAGGGTCAGTCCTGCCATACTTGGATGATGAAGGATAGTCCTACAGCTGAAACAAAGCAGCAAATTAATTAAATTCCATCAACATTCAAGCACCATGTGCCTTTTCAATTATCCTGAATAAGCACACAAAGCTCCTTGTTTGTTCATGATCACAGTTCCTAAAGGTAATATTGAAGCACGAAAGCTTCAATATTGAGGTGTCTGAGATGTATCCTGTTATTTGTATGGCACTTATTGATAGTGCTAGAAGCCTGACAGATTTAGATCTATCTGCTTGACTAAGATTTTATTCCTGATCAATGTGTATCTGAATTTGATTGGTTTACTGAAGCTGTACTGGGCCATTCAGTCAGTGCCTTCCAGCTATGTGTAAACAAAATAAATGACCACCATTCACATATTGCAGTCTGTCTTGCTT
The DNA here is from genome assembly GCF_021869965.1 of Rhincodon typus. NCBI lineage: Eukaryota > Metazoa > Chordata > Chondrichthyes > Orectolobiformes > Rhincodontidae > Rhincodon > Rhincodon typus. The sequence goes on along the minus strand of NC_063347.1, from coordinate 55,914,830 downwards.
GAATGCTTTGTGTTCAGTTAGGCTGTACATTCCGTTGTAAGAAATGCAAAGTGAATGTCAAGAGGGGTCTGTCCCAAAAGGACTTTATTCACCAGGGTATCTCTATTTTTCTAAGTTTGACTTGGTAGATGTCCCTTTGAATTGAATTACTATAAGTGAAGGTATGAGGTAAAATGTTACACAATAGTACACATGATAGTGAGTTGGCAGCCCATTTCACATCGCTTACCTTTCTACTGTGTGTTTCAATGGTTGGGCTACTGATTTGCAGCCCACCCCACCTTGTTTGGCACGATTTTATACAAGTCCAATTTTAAGATGTGTAAAATCAGATGCAGTTTTAAAAATCAGATGCAGTTTTACAAATAAGCTGTATCCCAGCTGAATTCTATGCAAATGCAACAAGCATGCTTTGAATGCGTTTCTTGTTTTTCGTTGGGGTGGAAGGGGTGCTCAACTGAGCTACATTTGGAGAGACACAGGCACTAACTTGTTCAGTTAAAATTGGCCGAGTACAAATCATAGAATCATACAGTTCAGAAGAGGTCCTTCAGCCCATTGAGTCTGTACTGCCGAAATACATTGCTATTTACACTAGTCCCATTTTCCCTCACTAGGCCTATAGCCTTAATGTTATGAAACTTTCAGCACTCATTCAAGTACTCTTTAAAGGTTACAAGGTTTCTGGCCTCAACTACTCTACCTGGCAGTATCATGTGTAAATATCAAGGCAAGCCATGGCATTTGAAATGGTTGGATGTGTTCATTAAACTCAGTTAATAAGATTGTGGAATTGATTGGCATTTTCACAGTGAGAGCCAAAGCAGATAATTTAACTCCTGTGGCCACAAAGATGAGAGCAAGAAGAATATATCTAGAATTCATTTATAAAATAACCTAAGTACATACTTATTCCAATCTGACTATTCATTTATTTGCTTAATAATTTAAACTTAAAACAAGGTTTGATTTGACTTTTTCAAAGACTGGAGGCATGAGATAAATTCTAGTAGTTTAAAGATAATTACCTAGAACTTAGATGAAGACAGAGTGGTAGACATGATTTTTTTTTAGTTTTCTTTACTAAAGCCTTTCACAAGGTTCTGTAAGGCAGTCTGGTTAGTAAAGTTAGATCACATGGGATTCAAGGAGAGCTTGCCTATTGGCTGCAAAATTGGCTTGATGGTAGGAGAAAGAGGGTGGTGGTGGATTGGTGCTGGGTCAACTGTTTGTCCTTTAGATAGACAATTTGAATGAGAATTTAGGAAGCATGATTAGTACCTTTGCGGATGACACCAAGATTGGTAGTATAGTGAACAGCAAGGAAGGTTATCTAAGATTACAAAAGGATCTTGATTAATTCAGCTGAGGAGTGGCAGATGGAGTTTAATTTGGTTAATTCAATGTGTTGCATTGTGGTAAGACAAACAAATGCAGGACTTACACAGTTAATGATAGCGTGCTGGGGAGTGTTGTCGAATGGAGACCTTGGGGTTCAGGTATATTCTGTGAAAGTTGCGTCACAGGGTGGTAAAGACTCATAGCCATAGAGCTTTACTGCATGGAAACAGACTCTTTGGTACAACTCCTATTAAACTAGTTAAACTCCTTTTAAACCATTTGCCAGCATTTGGCCCTTTTCCCTCTAAACCCTTATTATTCATGTACACTTCCAGATGCCTTTTAGATTTTGTAATTGTACCAGCCTCCGTGACTTGCTCTGGCAGCTCATTCCATACACGCACCACTCTCTGTGTGAAAAAACTACCCCTTGGGTCCCTTTTAAATCTTTCCCCTCTCACCTTAAACCTATGCCCTCTAGTTTTGGCGTCCACTATCCTGGGGAAAAGACCTTGACCTCCACCCATTCTATGCCCCAAATGATCTTATAAACTCTTATAAGTTCCCCCCGCAGCCTCTGAAACTCCAGGCAAAATAGCCCCAGCCTATTCAGCCTCTCCCTATAGCTCACACACTCCTTGTAAATCTTTTTTTGAACCCTGTTAAGTTTCACAACATCCTTCCTATAGCAGCGAGACCAGAATTGAACGCAATATTCCAAAATTGGCCTAACCAATGTCCTGTACAGCCTCAACATGACCTCCCAACTCCTTTACTCAATGCACTGACCAATAAAGGCAAGCATACAACATGCCACCTTCACTATCCTGTCTACCTGTGATTCTACTTTCAAGGAACTATGAACCTGCACTCCAAGGTCGTCTTGTTCAGCAACACTCCCCAGGACCATTTGTGTATAAGTCCTGCCCTGATTTGCCTTTCCAAAATGCATATTTATATAAATCATTTATATGAATAACAAAAAGCAGTGGACCCCAGCACTGATCCATGCGGTACACTGCTGGTCACAGCCTCCAGTCCTTAAAAAAACCCTCCCCAACACTCGAAGTCTCCTACCTTTGAATCAGTTCTGTATCCAAATGTTTGGACTCCTGGATGAGTTAGTGTGATATCTGACAGCCAAATTATTAAGAAAACTCAAAACGCTGAAATGGTAATGGGAGCAGGAAGGATTTATCAAACTCACACAGCCCTCAGGCCAAACTTTGAACCAGCAAATTATTTTGTTTTAAAGCAGTTTTTTGTAATTGGCAAAAAGCATTGCCAAAATGCTATCCACCAACAAATAAAAGAGAACTTCAATTAAATTCTCGAGTTTCAAACATGAGTTGTTAGAACGCAAAGAATAAGATGGACCGATACAAAGAATTGTGACTAGGTGGACAACCGGCAGAGAGTGTTCTGACCATTCATACTTGCAGTGAAGAGCAGCCAGTGGCTGAATCATCATGGCTAGCAACTGGGAGCAATATATGGGGAGCCTGTACTGCTCATTGGTTGGAAGGCTTATGCTATTGGGTCAGTTGCCAGCAAGTTAAATATGACAACAGCAGTCTGAGGTTTGCCTGGGGCAGTAGCAATTCAAATCCCTTTTGTGTTCAAAAATAACACCAGTTACTTCAGCTGGACCTCTTTGTGACCAGATCCATTAAAAATAGGGCAGTGGACAAGGCACAGGCCCAATCCAATTCCCTTTTAACATGGCAATTATTCAGTGGGCTGTACTACCTGAGGTCAGAGCTTGTTTAATAGGAGGACCCTTCCATACTTTCCCCCAAAGGCCCAGTGTGCCAAATAACAAATACAAATTTAAGATTCTGAAGGAGTTAGACAAAAGAGCAAACTACTGGATGCCTTGCTCATCAAGTATTGAGGTTGTAGTAGATAGTCAGATTCTACTCGACCAGTCAGCTGGTGGGAGATATACAATCTACTGTGTGTTCTGAACCAGGAAATGTGCCACTGAGTAAAAACTCCAACTCTAGAGAATACAGGCCCAGTTTGCCCAATCTTTCTTCATTGAACAATCCCACCATTCTAGGAACACATCTAAAGAAACTTCATTGCACTCTGTCTATGGCAATAATATCTTCCTTGACATAGAGAAACCAAAACGGCACAGTAGTCCAGATGCAGTCTAACCACTCTGTTATGCAATTGAGCAAGACTTCATTCTTTCTGTATTCAAATCCTCATGTGATAAAAGCTAACATACCATTAGCCTTCCTAATACCTTGCTGTGCCTTCATGTTAGACATTAGTGATTTATCGACAAGGACACCTAGGTTCCTTTGCACATCCATACTTAGCAACCTCTCACCATTAAAGAAATACTCTGCACATCTGTTATGCTGAGAAAAATAAAAGAAAATTGCATTGATACAGAATCTCTCAGCTGACGAAAGAAATGTGGAGAATGTGAGAAGGTGGATTGTGGTTAGGTTTGAAGTTGTCTGTGGACTAACTTTTTTGAACACTTGAACACTTTGAACTCCTAGCGCCACATTCAGCCAAGCATGTTTTGTACATTGGTTGGAGTTTGCCATGACCCTATTAAGCACTGCACATCAATCGGATTTTCCTGAGTGTAGAGAGTGCTGGTGCTTCCTTCCACCGAACTAGAAGCTTAGGATGCTGCATGATGCCCAAAAAGCAACTTGCTAGTGTGGGTACATTTCCAGTCAAAATAGCTGTCAATGTCTGTCAGAGAGAAGAATGTTTTTTGTGACGTAGAAGAAGGAAGATACTGGGAAAAATAGCGCAATCTTTTTCTTCATTACTGTAAAGCAATTCCAGCCCAGACTCCTAGGATAATCCATCAATCCTTTCTGTTTCTTTGATGGGAAAGGACATCCACTTAGAGTCATTGAGATGTAAAGCATGGAAACAGACCCTTCCGCCCAGCTCATCCATGCCAATCAGAAATCCTAAATTAATCTATTCCCATTTGCCAGCATTTGGCCATATCCCTCTAAACCCTTCCTATTCATACACCCATCCAGATGCCTTTTAAATATTATAATTGTACCGGCTTCCACCACTTCCTCTGGCTGCTCATTCCATACATGCACCACCCTCTACTTGAAGAAGTTGCCCCTTAGATCCCTTTTAAATATTTTCCCTCTCACTTTAAACCTATACCCCCTAGTTTTGGACTCCCCTACCCTAGGGAAAAAACCTTGACTGTTCACCTTATCCATGTCCCTCATGATTTTATAAACTTCTATAAGGTCACCCCTCAGCTTCCAACGCTCCAGGGAAAATATCCCCAGCCTATTCAGCCTCTCCCTGTAGCTCAAACCCTCCATGTAAATCTTTTTTGAATCCTGTCAAGTTTCACAACATCCTTCCTATAATTGAGAGACCAGAATTGAACACTGTATTCCAAAAGTGGCCTAATCAATGATCTGTATAGCAGCAACATGACCTCCCAAGTCCAATACTCAATGTACTGACTAATAAAGGCAAGCATACCAAACACCATCTTCACTTTCCTGTCTCCCTGCGACTCTACTTTCAAGGAACTATGACCCTGCACTCCAAGGCCTCTTTGTTCAGCAACACTCCCCAGGATGTTACCATTAAGGATATATACCCTGCCCTGATTTGACTTACCAAAATGCAGAACCTCATATTTATCCAAATTAATCTCCACCTGCCACTCCTCGGCCCATTGGTCCATCTGATCAAGGTTTCGTTGTACTCTGAGGTAAACTTCTTTGCTGACCATTGCACCTCCAATTTTGGGGTCATATGCAAATTTACTAACAACACCTCCTATATTCACATCCAAATCATTTATATAAATGACAAAAAGCAGTGCACCCAGCACCAATCCTTGTGGCACACCGCTGCTCACAGGCCTCCAGTCTGAAAAGTGACCCTCCACCACCACCGTCTGTCTCCTACCTTCAAGACAGTTCTGTATCCAAATGGCTAGTTCTCCCTGTACTCCATACAATCTAACCTTGTTAACCAGTCTACCATGCGGAATCTTGTCAAATGCTTTATTGAAGTCTATATAGACCATGTCCGCCACTTTGCCTTCACCAATCCTCTTCATCACTTCCTCAAAAAACTTAGTCAAGTTAGTGAGACATGATTTCCCATGCACAAAGCCATGTTGACTATCCATAATCAATCCTTGCCTTCCCAAATACAATGAAATACTGTCCCTCAGAATTCCCTCCAACATCTTGCTGACCACTGATATAAGGCTCACTGATCTACAGTTCCCAGGCTTTTTCTTACCACCTTTCTTAAATAATGGCACCACATTAGCAAACCTGCAGTCTTGTGGCACCTCACCTGTGGCTATCGATGATACAAATATCTCAGCAAGATGCCCAGCAATCACACCCCTAGCTTCTCACAAAATTCTCAAGTATCTCAGGATCAGGACCCAGAGATTTATCCGTCTTTATGTGGTTTAAGACATCCAGCATCTCCTCCTCTGTAATATGGACACTTTTCAAGATATCGCTATTTATTCCCCCAAGTTCCGTGGTTTCCATATCCTCCTCCACAATAAACATTGATGCAAAATACTTGTTTAATGTCTCTCCCATCTCCTGCGGTTCCACACATAGGTGGCCTTTGATCTTTAAGGAGCCCTATTTTCTCCCGAGTTACCCTGTTGTTCTTAATGTATTTGTAGAATCCCTTTGGATTCTCCTTAACTTTATTTGCCAAAGCTATCTCATGTCCCCTGTTTGCCCTCTTGATTTCCCTCTTATGTATACTCCTACTGCCCTTATACTCTTCTAGGGATTCACCTGATCCCTGCTGTCTATACCTGACATATGTTTCCTTCTTTTTCTTCACAAGAACCTCAAATTCTCTAGTCATCCAACATTCCCTACACCTATCTGTCTTACCTTTCACCCTAACAGGAGCATCCCATCTCTGAACTCTCGTTATCTAAGTTTTGAAGGCTTCCACGTTCCAGCCATTCCTTTAGCCAGCAATAACTGCACCCAATCAACTTTTGAACGTTATTGCCTAATACTGTCAAAATTTACCTTCCAACAATTTAGAACTCAAACTTTTAGATCAGGTCTATCCTTTACCATCACTATTTTAAAACTTAATAGAATTATGATCACTGGCCCCAAAGTGCTCTCCCACTGACATCTCAGTCACTTGCCCCGCCTTATTTCCCAAGAGCAGGTCAAGTTTTGCTCTTTTTTTTGCAGGTACATCCACATACCTTGTTTCAGCTTTGTGGTTTTTTTGTGTAAGAAAGCAGAATGTGTTACAGACAGACATTGTCAAAAGGTGCTAGATAATTGCATTTCTTCTTTGTGCTTGGGCAAGCGTGTCATGGGGATTAAAATAATTCCACCCTGCTTCTCATTCCATTTGCACAATGTGATCAGATTCGTAATCCCATTAAAGAACAATTTTGAGACACTAAGCAAATATCTGCTTACAATGCAATTAATTTGCAGGACCATTTTCTGAATGTGTTGGATCTATTTCTAAAGGGATGTGTACTGGAATACCCAACTTGTGTAATTTAATCCTAGTTTAATCTCCTTCTCCTTTACCCTTGTTTTCTAGTAGAGATCTAACAGCTTTTTGGGCCATTAGTTTATTTAAAGCTTTTGAAGGATTCCGTTTTCCATCAAATAGCCTTGCTCCAGGCAAAAATTAATTTTAAATTTAATTAACTATGGAAGTTTGGAAAATAACGCCTCCAATTCAAGATGGGTTTCAAGAGCATGTGGCTGAATGTCCACTCTCCTTTTAGGGTATGCATTACTACCAAGCCATTTACATCAGGATTTTTTATTTGCTTAAATATACATCATTCATAAAATATTTAAAAGTACATCACAGAGTATTTCAAATTGGACATTATGGAAAATGCAATAAAATAGAACTTTTCTCCATTAAGCATTATGTTGTACTCCTAGGTGCATTTGCAATACAGGTGACATTTTACTATACACATTCAGTGACTAGTGTACAGCTCGCGGTGTTCTATAAGTTGCCAGCTCTTCAGTGTACTATGGCTAAAAACCCTCAGACAGTGACCTATTCCCACAGCGCCTTTGCAGTGGCTGCCCTAAACCTTATTGCTTCCTTAGAATATAGTCCCAGACCTTGGTGTATGTAGCCTGCAACACTCATTCAAGGACAACACTGCAGTAGAAGTTTGGGCAGGCAATCGAGCATCTTTCACAAAGTTGATAATCCTCTAGGTACAGTTGCTGTTTGTCCTGATGTATGTAGAGCACAGAATCCTGTGTTGCAAAGCCACTTGGGATGAACCTTAATAAAAAAAGTTGCATCTCTTCTTTGCAAAGGCATGTTTCAGAAGGAGATGTGTGACTGTCCCTTCACCACTGCTGTCATCTGAAGCACAACATGGGTTCACACAGAAACTTGGACATGCATGATGATCTGATGGAGAGTGCTCGTCTCATGATGAGGCAAGCTACATTTTGGTGCTTGTTTGAAAGTTCTGACGATGAAATATTCTGCCAAATGACTTTAGTAGTCTGCTCAGGGAACCATCTGACAGAATCAACCTTCTCCTTTCCCAAAAGGGCTTAGAGGACATTATGTGCTTACCACTGCCTGATGGACTTGCAGTCCAAGATTTTCCTAGTACACAATTTACCATGAGGAATAGGTGATACAGTACAGTCCAACTACTTAGAGCATTCTCTGGCAACATGGCCAGACTCATCCTTCACGGACTGGGTACAGGTAGAACCTTAGCACATGGTAACACTTGTTGTTTGTGTATTGAGGGTCCACGTACAGCAGTCTGTGCTGAGTTAGCTAATTTCAGCTACCACAATAGTAACTATCCTTCATTGGCTTAAGTGGCATGAACTAGGGAGGACATAGGTCAGCCATGGCACTTGCTCTTAGTTGTCATCCAGCATTTGCTGCTGCAGTTGTAACTGTGGATTTGGATAGTTAACATAACCCTTCCTCTTCCATTCTGTGTCAAGTGGTCAAACAGTCTGCCAACACTCAGCACGTAGGTTCACATATGACGGATGATCACTTGGTTCAAATGAACAATCTGTACCAGTTTGATTGAATCTTGATGTGAATTATTAGCCCAGTGTTTGCTGAAAAGTAATAGCATATTAACAATGTGTGTGATATGAATGCACAGATTGAACAGCAAATCATAGACTGGAAGCCGCCTAAGTTGCTAGCCAATTTTGCTGTTCCTCTTTCTCTTAATTGCCTGTGAATTTTATTAAGTTACTGCATTTGTACATAAATTGCCCATTAAACTTGCCATTGACCAACAGCATAAACACTCTCTTAGCAATGTGATAATGACTACTAAACATTTTCTCTTGCTCAGAAAGTGAAGAAATAGAAAGGTGGATTCTCATTCCTTCAGGAAGTGAATCATTTTGGAAAATTTATAAACTTAAAACAATTTTTTCCTCCTTTTTCTTTTTTCCTCTCTCTTAGTCCAATCTTATCTTTATTTTCTTCCTTTATGCAATTTAACATTTAATTAATTTCCTCTAATTTACCTCCTCAATCCTTTCTCTGTTTATTTCTTTATCCTTAAATCTCATTGGTAAAGAGACACCCTTTTTTGAGTGGTTTCCAGAGTGTCGTGTTTCCCTCATGTTACTGTTATCAGCTTACATTTCCAGCAACTTCATGGGCAAAAGATTTTTAAATGTAAAAACATACCAATAAGTTTAATTAACCAGACATCCTGGAAATATCTTGCTGTTCTCTCAGTGCAACTGGTCAAAATCCTGGAATTCTCTCCTTTACGACATTGTAGGTCTTCCTATAGGACATGAATTGTAGTGGTTCAAAAAGGCAGCTCACCACCATCTTTCAAGGCAACTAAGGATGGGCAATAAATTCTGGCCCAAACAATGAGACACATGTCCCACAAGTGAATTTTTTTAAAAAATTGGTGGTGTGGTTTTGCTAGGAGATGTATGTTTGTGATGTTTAACTCTATAAATACATGTGAGACTTAGATTGTTTCCAGGACTATTCTTTACCAATTTTTTGTAGATTGACAAGTCCCATATGTCTTTCAATCCCAGAGCAGCACACATGACTGGCTAAAAGGTGCTAGTGAATGCCTTCAGATACCATAGATCATAGCAGCCCTGAGAAAACCCCAGCCAGCAACTGATCACTTTGAGAATCGCTCTGCCACCAGATCATTGAACAGATCACTGGAGTGCTAAAACAGAGTTTACATACTTAGAACAGTCATGAGGCTGAGAAGGAGATTCATTGTAACATAATACATGCGGCACCTTCTGGCGATTATGAAAGACCAGCCATGTTGGTGGTATAGTAGATAATAAAGAAGGTTATATAAGATTCCAAAGGATCTTGATCAATTAGAACAATGGGCCAAGGAGTGGCAGATGGAGTTTAATTTTGATAAATGCGAGGTGTTGCATTTAGGTGAGACAAACAAGGGCAGGACTTACACGGTTAATTGTAGGGCCATGGGGAGTGTTTTTGAACAGAGACACCTAGGGATACAGGTACATAGTTCCTTGAAAGTTGCATCATAGATAGACAGGACGGTAAACAAGGCTTTTGGCATGATTGCCTTCATTGCTTAAATCATTGAGTATAGGAGTTGAAGTGCCATGTTGTGCTTGTACAAGACCTTGGTGAGGTCATTTTTGGAATACTGTGTCCGTATTGGTTGCCCTGCTGCAGGAAGGATATTATTAAATTGAAGAGAGTGCAGAAAAGATTTACAAGGATGTTACTGGGACTGGAGAGTTTGAGCTATAAGGAGAAGCTGGATAGGCTGAGTGTAGGAGGTTGAGGGTGACCTTATGAGGTTTATAAAGTCATGAGGGGCATAGATAAGGTAAATAGAAAAATTCCTTTCCCTATGGTAGGGGAATACTAGAGGGCATATTTTTAAGGTGAAAGGAGAAAGATTTAAAAGGGACCTGAAGCGCAACGTTTTCACACATAGGGTGGTTTGTACGTGGATTGAACTGCCAGAGGAAGTGGTAGATGCAGGTACAGTTAGAACATTTAAAAGACATTTGGACAAGTAAATTAATAGGAAAGATTTAGAGGGATATGGGCCAAACACAGGCAAATGGGACTAGTTTAGTTAGGAATTTTGGTTGGTATGGATGAATTGGACCAGAAGGTCTGCTTCTATGCTGTAAGAGTCATGCTGGACTCAAACTGTTAGCTCCGTTTCTCTCTCTGTAGATGTTGCCAGATCTGCTGAGTTTCTCCAACCTTCTCTGTGTTTGTTTCAGAATTCCAGCATCTGCAGTATTTTGCGTTTGTTCTATTATGGGTTCTTTGTGTACTTCATACAGCATCAGGCCAGACTTCATGGTTACTTTTAAACAATGTTTATTAATAATCTCTACATGATGGTAAGATTGCAAAGCAGCGTGTTTTAAATTGTACAATTTTCAATCTTTTTGCAGGGTACTGAAACATGACCTCTGTGGTCACTGTTACATTACAGCCTACCTCAGAGACTCATCTACATATTATTTAAACCCTGTCTCCACAAGGTTGATTTTGGTTTAAAGAAAGGGATAATAATTATTCATGGAGCAGCCATCTTAGCTATTCCTACTCCATTGATGTTGGGTTTCCTGAGGTAGAATAACTACTTATTTTGGCTTTATGTGAAGGTTATTCCCAGTGATCTCCCTCCAGTAATAACATAGAATTTGAGTTTTGTTCCACCTAAATGAATGTACTCTCCCAGCTTTTGTCCTTTCTGTACTACTCCAGCTGATATCACTACTGGATTTTTGGTTGAAACAACATTATTTTCGGAAGGCCTCCTCTCCTGCCCTACAATAATTTCCTGCTGAGGAAGTGATCCATTGAAGCTTCAGAGTCTTCTTTGTTCAAACCCATAGCCACTTCCATCTAGAAGGACAAGGACAGCCGATACATGGGAACACCACCACCTGCAAGTTCCCCTCCAAGCCACTCACCATCCTGACTTAGAAATATATTGCCGTTCCTTCACTGTCGCTGGGTCAAGATCCTCAAATTCCTTCCCTAAGGGCATTGTGAGTCTACCTACAGCACATGGAGCTCAGTGGTTCAAAAAGGCAGCTCACCCGCACCTTCTCAAAGGCACACTAGAGGCAGGCTATAAATGCTGGCCCACCCAGTGATGCCCATATCCCATGAATGAATAAAAAACTTCTTCCATACAACCACTTGGGGACAAAAATAGTCAAAAGAAGACAGAATTTTAGCTAAAAACCAAATGTTCCCACTTTCTTTCCAATTTTACAAGTTTGTGCTAACCATGTTGTGAAGATTGATTTCAGATATTTTAGCCAATCATTCCTAATATCTTCATATTTTGAAGAAAAGTATTGAGAATTAAAATGAGTAGGAAGGAAGGAGAAAGATCAAAGTGAATGATTTAAAGAGATCAAGTTTTGGGCTTTAACAACTTGTGTCTTCCCAGACCAACTCCTCGCTATCCAGTATTCCTTGATGAAGCATCAAGCTGATGTTCTGTTACATTAGAAGGAGTGATCTATGGTTTGAGTGCTGTGGAGCTCCGAAAATAACAGTCTGCTGTCTCATTAATCGACAAGTCACGTGGCTTAAATTTCAATTTAGGAAGTTTATGGTTCCAACGGATTAAAGCACAACACCCAGTGGTGAGGTGTAAGTGAAACATAGGACAGTTCATTGTCAAAAATAATCTTACTATGCCACACCTATGGATGGAATACAGGGAGGCAATCAGGAAGCAATTCTCCTTACATGTGGCTAGAGGGGTGTTGTTGTTCATTAATTTCACCCTTTTGTTCTGTAGCTATTTTGCAGCTAAACAACTGAACTGACAGATGGAAAAATAGTCACAGGCTATACTTCTCAGACTTTAAACAGTAGGGAAGTTTGCGGTTTAACCAAGAGTCTGAATCCCAGGGTTAGGATAGCTACCGGCTCGACAGCCATAATGGAACATTTGGCACCTTCCAGATTTGATAACTATCAGTTCTTGAACACAGCTTGTTTGACAAAAAATGCAACAACTGTAACATTGCATGAATAATATACAAAGCATGACAGTGAAGAATCATTTAAATAATAAATACACAGTCATCGTTTAGTATATCACCGATATCATTGTGGAAGGTGAGTTTTATAATAAGCTCAGGAGTGTGTGTGGACTGTTTAATTGAGGTTTGAAATTAAAATCCAAACAGGCAAATAACAACAGATTTGAAGTTAATAATAACCTAACATTAACTTAATGTTATTATTAACTTAATATTATTAACTTAATATTATTATGCATCCTCAGTGTCCAACTGAAGTTGGAATCAAGTTTCAAACCTCACATTTGCCGCATTAACAAGTCTGTCTGTTCTTTCCTCTGTGTATCGTCACCACACTTGCACCACCACTAGACTCAATTCAGGCTCTTCCTTCCAGGTCTGCTCAATTCAAACTCATCCAGGACCATCAATTCTGCACACCCATGGGTGCATGCTGTTAATCTCAAAATCCTCCTCCTTATCTTCAAATCCCACCATGTTTGTACTCCACCTTGCTTCTGCAATCTTTGTCAGCTATCCTTTCCTAATAAGCTAGCTCAGATTTTTCATATTTTCCCCTGTGCTACCTCCACTGTACTACACAGAGCTTTCAGCCTCCAATCTACACTGTGAAGCCCTCTCCCTAAACCTCTTCATTGAAATGCAAGAATTGTGAGATGAAGGTAGACCAAGGTCCATCTAGTTCACCTTCTACCAGTTGAATCCAGCTTAATCCAGTTGAAACTAGTTGTTAACCAATCATCACAATCAATCTATTATTTAGTATTATATCATGTAACATACAATGTGTTATTCTGTTATAGTAGTAAAGCAGCGATTCAGATGTGTTATCCTGACTTAAGGTCTAGTTTCTGTTAGTACATTCTGAGGCCAAGCAGCTGGTTGTAAGTGCTATATGGGTCCTTTGTCATCAAGGTCAGAGAAAAATAACAGAAGGTGACAGGCTTTATTAAAATACCGTTGAGAACTGGTAGTGTGTACATTAACTGTAGACATATAGATAAAAGAAAGAAGCTGGCAACAGTAGCAATTCCACAACAGTGACTTGTGTTTCTTCCGCTCCCTCAAATTCCTCCCCAACCCGATATGAGACCTGATGAATTCTGCTGCCATCTTGCCATGTGTCTCGTCACCTTCAAAAATGGCCTCAAAACTTAATTTTTGCTTCCCATCACCTTGACCAATCTCTGACTCCTGTCTAATATAATCTGGTATAGGGGCCATATAGATGGAAGTCTTAATTACTGATTGATGGTGCAGAGAATGTAAGAAATCCCAGTGTGCCAACATCTGGAAAAAAGATGAGTCAGAGTAATTGACCATGTGACAAGTATTGGTTTTTAATAAAATGAGAGGACAGAGAGGAGAAATATGCAGGATGAAACCATTTTACTGGAAGAGATAAAATTTATTTTGACCCTTCTCTTCTGCTTATTATTGTATCTGTGTTTCTTCGTAAGATTTACGGGATTGGAATTTTCTGAGACAGTACATTTGATTTGATTTGATTTGATTTATTGTTGTCACAGTGAGAAGTGTTGTTTTACGTGCTCTACAAGCAGATCGTACCATGCAAAAGGCATCAGTTAGCAGCACAGAGTGCAGAATACAGTGTTACAGCTGCAGGGAAGATGCAGAGAGACAGATCAACATTAATGTTTGAGAGGTCGGTTCAAAAATCTGATAACAGTGGGGAGGAGGCTGTTCTTGAATCTGTTCTTATGTGTATTCAAACTTTTATATCATCTGCCTGACAGGAGGGTGGAAAAGGGTATAACTGAGGTGGGAGGAGTCTTTGATTATGTTGGTCACTTTCCTGAGGCAGCAAAAAGTACATTTACTGTGCTTTTTCAGTTTCTATTTGACTTGGAATCATTTTTAATTTCTTGCTTGATGACACTGTTTCTTTACTGTTTGTTTCGGGTTGACTCTGTCAAGTGACTATGATGCCAATGCAAGGTTATTCTAATCTTTCAGATTGATGACACTCTGCAATAGATGTTAATTCACATGATGTAAAAACAACAGAATATTTACCAATCCATATAACCCACAGCATGTTCTGAGTTTCTCTAACACTGACCTCTCATCCCAATTTCACCTCTCCCACACTCAGCCTTCCCGTTTCTTTCATGTCACCATTGGTAGACGTGTCCCTATCTGTCTCAGCCCAACATTTTGAAATTCCCTCACCACTCTGCTCTACCCTACCTGTTTGATGAAGGTTTTGGTCACCTATTCTAATAACTCCTTCGTATACATTTATATATGCATGGAATATCCCAAATATCTCTTTCAAGAAGGCTGAGAGAAATTTTTTTTCGAGGCATTCAAAATCACGAGGGCTCTGGACAGAGTAAAAAGGGAGAAACATTTTGCATTAGGACAAGGATTAAGAAGCAGAGGACACAGATTTAAGGTAATTGGCAAAAGAAGGTATGACGATGTGGAAAAATAACTTTTACGTAGTGAATGGTTAAAGCTATGCACTGTCTGGGAGTGTGGTGAAGGCAGGATCAATCAACATTTTCAAAAGGGAATGAGATAATTTTCTGAAGAGAGCCAGGGAAAAGGCAGAGAAGTGAGAACAATGAACTTGCTCTTACAGAGATAAAACATGTAAATAATGGGCCAAATGGCCTCCTGTTGTAACCATTCTATGATCCTATTCTATGTTTCTATATGACTCAGGTCAAATGTAATCTGATAATATGCCTATAATGCATCTTGGTACATTTTACTGTTTTAACACATGATGTAGATGCAGATTGTTGCAAATGATTATCTGGAGATTGTTGGCTACCTGACCTACTTATGATTGCTTCATGAAATACTCTCATTCATTATGTAAACAGTTGCCGACACATCAAAGAGAAGTGTTCCAAACATCGTCAGTGATCTGAGGCTGAGTCAGAGAGATCAACGAAGCACGGAATGTGCTGAGCATTTCGTAATCACTAAGGATTGAGTTTCATTTTCATTTAATGGATTTAATATTGCATACAAGCCACAATTATATCGAGTCCTGCAGGATAGACAGCAACACTGGCTGATTGGGTTACAATGGACGGACACATTCAAGGATTCTGATCCCATAAACTGAGAGCTCACCTCAAGCAGTTTGTTGGATGTAAAATCAAATCTGGCAGGACATGGGGATTGGGGATGGTGTTTGGGAACTACTGTGCATGGAAGAAAAGAATCAATGAATGGTGTTACAGAATGGAGAAGATTAATTTCCATTAAATAACAAGTGAATTTCCGTCCTCTGCTTCATTGTAGTATGGGAAAGGGCTTAATTGCCGGCCAGTCAGCCCCTCAAAGAGGATATTAACTTAAGGCAGAATTGAAGGGAGCCTCATTTGTGAACGGATGCTATATACCTTCTTCTGACTAGCCCAGAATGACACTAAAAAGAACAAACTTGCATTTTCATAGTACCTTTAATCACCTCAGGAAATTCCAAAATATTTTACAGTCAATTACATTTTTTTGAAGTTGAGTCATTGCAGTGATGTAGAAAACCCAACAGCTAATTTGAATCCTGCAAGTTCCCAAATTGGGAATGTGATGATGCCAAGATAATTTGTTTAAATGATGTTCTTTGGAGAATAAACAGGACACAGGGAGATGTCTCTGGTTCTCCTTTCTCTGTCAGATCTTTTATGACCACCTGACATCCACCTACAGCACTACAGTTTTCCCACAAACCAATGCTGAAATAGCTGTCTGGATAATGCACTTAAGTTGCTCAATAGTGACTCTAAGGGCAGGATTGTAAAGGCTCTGTTTTACATTCTACTTCTTTAGGTGGCTTGAAGCACCTTCCATGACCTATTTAATATTAAAACTAGTTATGTTATTCCACACGGTTACAACCCTTTATGCTGCATCTCCGATCACAATCTAAGATTTAAATTCAACAACTGACACTGTGTTTGTTACAATAATTTTTCTATATTTTCAAACATTTTTCCCCATAATGTGGCTCTTGAACATATGCAACGTTAATTTAGAGACTGCACATTCATTTGTGAGTAATTAATTATCTCTAATTAATTTCCTGGCTTCTGGTTATCTAAGTACTAATTTACAGATTTAAAGCAGTTCCCTCTCCTTTTCAGCCTCCCTCTCCCCCTTTCCCATCCCCTTGCAACATCACTCTTTTTGTCAACTCCATTCACTCACCCCTCTCCTGCAACCACTTTCTGCCTTCCTCACTCTTCACCTGTGTACCCTATTACCTTTCCCCTACCCTCCTTCAGCCTCCATGATTGAATTTTCCCAAACCATTTTGGGGAGTTCGGGGATGACTTCACCTACTGCCCCAGTGTATTTGGCCCCGCACTGTTTCAAAGGGACTCTGCTGTACAATCAACAGTCTTTACACATGAAATAAACATTTTTTGTAAGGGGGTTGGGATGTCCCAATGTTGTGATTAGCACTATTGAAGCTATTTTTTCTTTCTTTATACAGAAGCACTGGCAGACATCTCATCAAATTTGGATTTCCCTTCATTGTCCCAGTCATTGGAAGCAACTTTACAAGAAAACTTGGTCAGTGCTTAGTCAGTCTACAGGCTGTCTACCTGTAGGCTGTCTGTTGATGCATGGTCTGATGGTGCAGTCTGTTAGTTTACACCTGTTAATAGGCAGCTTGTCAGTATATGGGCTGTCAGCGCACAGAGTGTATTGCAAGTGATGCTGGTTTAATGGCAATCACAGATTACACACAAAGGCACTTATAGCAGAAGTTAACGTTGTACAAAAGCGGGAAGTCAACCACAACACTGCAGATAAAATTGCATTTCTCTAAACAGCTCCTTTTTCATTAAAAAAAAGCATGCACTATCATTTGCAGCCTCAAATTATATAAGTTATCCACGAAGAAAATGATTATTCATTAACAAAACACTGTGTTACCCTAGTCATTTCCACTTCAGTCAGTCTCCAAAAATGCATTGTATACATCATCTTTAAATTGTGCAGGTCTCGTAATGGCATGTGTATGTGTTGTCATTGGCTGTTCCTCTGTATCAGCACATTCTTGGAGTGATAATCCTTCTCCATCAGTGTCATTTTGTTGAAAATGCTGTTCCCATGGTAACTGATCCATTGCTGATATTGTTGCTGATCCATTTCTGTCACGGGGGACCAGTGGACCTCTGGGACCTATACTCTGTATGGCCTGGTGAGATCACTTCTCCTTGATCCACTTCCTTTTCTACTAGGACTTAGGTATGTGCAGATGTGACATGATATCTGGTCTTTCACATTTACTATGTCCATTTGAGGTGACAACTACTCTATTCAGGTTCAAGGTTTCCATGTGAGTTGATTAAGAATGTTGAACATTTGCACTCTGTCTGGCTCTCCTATACATATTTCTGCCAATGCCTTGGCAGTTTTATCAAAATTATATTTGGATATCTCTCATTTCATCTTGATCTTGTTACTAATGCCTGTTACTACTTCTGGTTTCAAGTCAGAGGACAGGCTGCAGGGAGTCTGTGTTTGCACTGATGACGACACTGCATTCCTTGCACAGTGATATAATCACAACGCAAACATTGCTGACAAGGAGTTGGGCCCTGATGAAAATAGGACAAAAGCCAGGACAGGTAGCAGGGGAGGGAGGCATGCTCCAGGAGCAGGCTGCAGAGGAGGAAGACCTGAACTGGGTACAGGATGTGGGAGGACGGAGTCTTGCACTGGGAGCAGGCTAGTGAAAGATGTCTACACAAGGAGCAGGGTGGGATAGGGAGGCCGGCACGGGGAGCATGGTGAGGAAGAGAGGAGTGCATCAGACGTCAGTCTCCATTTTGCTTGGGAGTGATGGGACAGCTGGAGTAAGATTAGGAGGCCACAGGGGGACTTGGAGAGATAGAGTTCCCTCAGAGAAAATGAAATTAACTCTTATTATTCTGTTATGTATGCTCCTTCATTTTACATCCAGCGATGCCACCTTGCGATAGACAGCTGCTTCTTTTTGCTTGAGAATGACTTGTTGTCTTTCTGTTCATTGTGCCACCTAGAGGTGACAATCAAAGGATGCACAACCTTTCCTGACTCCTCCTCTCCCTTCACCATCTACATGACTAGGTCCTGTGTGCTGCTGCATATCATTCCATGTTTTTCACATTGTGTCCATCTATGTAGTTTTGTATGTGCCTGCCTGTGTATATATTTCTGAGTGAGTGAGCATGTGTGTGTGTGTGTGTGTGTCTTTCTTTGTATGTGTTTCTGTGTGAATATATGACTGACTGTATATTCATTTTCATGTGTGCCTATCTTTCCGTGTATCTGTGTGTGTTCTATGCATGCACATGTGTCTGTATGTGAGAGACATGTCTGTCTGTATATATATGTATGCATGTCTGTCTCTCTGTGCATGTGTGGCTTTGCGGGTCTGTCTGTACATGTGTTTCTCTGTGAGTGAGTATGTATATATGCATGTGTGTTCTTCTCTGTATGTATGTGTCTGGCTGTGTGCATGGTTACATGTGTCTGCTTCTCTGTATCTATGTGTGTAGTCTGTATGTGTGTGTTTTCCTGACAGTTTTCAATTTGGCAGTGATGCCTGTCCATTAGGGGGCAGCACATACCCACTCCATTGCAGTCTCAATGGCAGTAACAGATATATACTCACAGCTGAAAGAAAACTATTGCAAATGCTGGAGATCTGAAATAAAAACACAGAAAATTCTGGAGAAACTCAGCAGGTCTGGCAGCATCTGTGAGTTAATGCTTCAGAACTGAAAAGGGCTGGAAAATGCCTTTAACAGTGGAACAGATTGTGAAGGTGGCCAGAGCAAAATGCAAAGGGATTGTCAGTGGTGGTGAAGTGTGAAATGGGTGTAAATGAAGGTGTGAAAATGAGGAAATGGATCAGCTTTGCTGTGAGTAAAGTCAACAATACACAGAAGTGGAAGAATATAAGGAAAATGGAGAACAGACTTCATGGGGATAGAAAGAACTGCAGATGCTGGAGTCAGAGATAACGCAGTGTGGATCTGGAGGAACACAGCAGGCCAGGCAGCTTCAGAGGAGCAGGAAAGTTGACGTTTCGGGTCGGGGCCCTTCTTCAGATTTCTGACCCGAAACGTCAACTTTCCTGCTCCTCTGATGCTGCCTGGCTTGCTGTGTTCTTCCAGCTCCACACTGTGTTGTAACAGACTTCATGCTCTGAATTTGTGGAATTTAATATCTAATCCTAGATGCTGTAAAGTACCTAAGTGAAAAATGAGGTGTTGTTCCTCAAACTTGTATTGCGCTTCGTTGGACCATTTCAGCAAGGCCAGGAGGGAAATGTTAGCATGACAGCAAGATGGTTTATTGAAGTGGCAAAGCAACTGGAAGGTTAAAGTCATGTGGACAGAGTGGATGTGTTCTGCAAAATGATCATCCAGTCTGCATTTGATCTTGCCAATATAATGGGAGACCGCATTGTGTGCAGTGAATACAGTAGAGTAGATTGAAAGAAGTACAAGTGAAACATTTCACCCTGAAGTGTTTGGGGCCTTGGACAGTGAGGAGTGAGGAGGCAAGTTATCAAGTATAATACCTTCGGCGATTGAATGGTAAGGTACAATGAGAGGGGTGAGTGAGGAAGCATTAGGAGTGATTGAAGAATAAATCAGAAAGTCATGGAAAGGGCCCTGCGAAATGCTGACAAATGGGGCGAGGGGAAAATGTGTTTGGTGGTGGTATCATGCTGGAGTTGGAGAAAATGGTGGCCACAATTGAATCTGCCTCCACCACGCTCTCCGTTAGTACCAAGAGGCACCGCATGAAAAGTACAATTGCCTTATGTGGATGAAGTTAGTTAAATAAAAACAATGTACAACATTGTGGGGGGAAAAGGCAGGAGATTGGCACTAAGTTAAACAGCCAGCACAGATATGATGGGCCAAATTAAATTTTTTATGATTCAGTCAAAAATAGTGAGGTATTTTAACTTACAATTATATTCACCCCACATAACTCTAAAAGTGCTTCCAAAAATCCTTACCATGAATGTTGATGAAGTAACAATGTTTTTTAACACTGCCAATCTGCATGTGACATTCCTTTCCTCCTCACATTCTTTCACTCATTCATCTGATCCTTACTGATTACACTTGACATTACACCCAGCTGAGGGATTACTTTGACAGTATTATTGCATGTCAGCTACAACAATCATAACTTTCAGTTCTCATCTAAGAGGCAGATCTACGGCAGAAATTTCTGAAGAAGGGTCTCGACCCGAAATGTCAGCTTTCCTGCTCCTCTGATGCTGCTTGACCTGCTGTGTTCATCCAGCTCTACACTGTGTTATCTCTTTATTTTTGCAAATTATTTTGAGAAATTGATTTTGTTTGTTGCTGTATTATGATTGATTTGACGTTGATTTAAAAAGAGGTCAAGAGATCATAGACATCCTAGCAGTATGTCTGAGCATGGCTTCAGTCTATGATCCTTCATTTGCTGATAGTGCACCTTGCCCAGCTGGTATTGCAACAGCAAGATAGGCACAAGACAAAGGGTTAGTGGGTATGCAAATGTGCAGCCAACTGAAGACCGAGAGAGGGCACAGCACTCCTGTCTCTTGGTGTCACTGCCACTCATATGGTGTTGGTGTTTCTGTGCCTGGCTTCATGTCCTCCTCCCAGTGCGGATCAAGGGCAGGAGTTAGGGGATGTTCCCTAACAAGAACATCATGGCCCTTTGTTCTCTTGACTCCTATAATAGCTTCAGGAAAGTGGGGGAGTACAGCATTCAATGTCTTGAGATGAAGTCCTCTGAGAATTTTGAGGAAAATTGTTGAGAGTATTGGTGAAGTCTTGACAAAGTCTCCCAATGTGCATTAAAAGTCATCTTCAAATGGGGTTTCAAGTTGATTTCATTTAGCAAATAGACTTGAAAATGAATATGCTTTTAAATACATGCCACAGCACAACTTTGTTATCCTTCTTCAACTGGTTATTGTTCAAAGGTGGGTGATTACAATGGTAGCCACCAAACTGTCCTGCAGCCTGATTATTGAACGCTTGTAGGTAATGTCATTGTTAATCAGAGCCTTAACAATCCTTACGAATGCCCCTATTTTTAGATTGTAAGTAAATGTGTTTATCACGGTGGCATTAAAAAGGCTAAACCAGTGTACAAGACAATAAGGTGCAGGGCTGGATGAACACAGCAGGCCAAGCA
>NC_063347.1:55851599-55892828 GCF_021869965.1 Rhincodon typus | reverse complement strand
GGCCTGATGAAGGGTCTAGGCCCGAAACGTCAGCCTCTCTGCTCCTATGATACTGCTTGGCCTGCTGTGTTCATCCAGCCCTGCACCTTGTTGTCTTGGATTCTCCAGCATCTGCAGTTCCTACTATCTCTAAACCAGTGTACAGTTCAAGATGGCATTGTGGCCACACTGAGGCTCATTAGAGCTCAAAATATCTGTGAAAATCCTCCTCCACTGCGTTTATTAGAAACCAGAGCTCTCAGACTCAGTCTATAATCTGTGAGACTCAGCTCTGTTTGTGTGTTGGTACAAATGCCAGGAACTCAGAATTGTTACAGAGGATGAGGGAGTAGGGAACAGGACAGAAAGTGAGCAGGGAAGATCAGCTCCCAACTCTGGGATTGACCATCACAGCAATTTCCAGACGTTTCAGTGGTGAGGAAACTGCGTCTTTATACCCATGTGCAAACCAAGATGAGCTGAGCTTAAAGCTAACTACATGGGAACAGGAGTAGGCCATTCAGCCCATCGAGCCTATCCAAATTCTCCTGAAGCCACTTTACATCTTCATCACATGGTTCCATTTAGCTTTGCATTGTTTGGAAATATTACATTTGGTTCCCACATCTAAGTCAGTGTTATATATATATATAATTGTGAATAGCTGGGACCCAAGTACTAATCCTGACCCACTAATCACAGCCTGCCAAGTGAGAATAACTCATTTATTGCAGAACACCTATGCTCAGTTTGCACTAAACAACTGCACCTCCCAGTCGCGAACCATTTCAACTCCCCCTCCCATTCCTCAGATGACATGTCCAGCCTGGGCCTCCTGCAGTGCCACAACGATGCCACCCGAAGGTTGCAGGAACAGCAACTCATATTCTGCCTGGGAACCCTGCAGCCCAATGGTATCAATGTGGACTTCACAAGCTTCAAAATCTCCCTTCCCCCTACCGCATCCCAAAACCAGCCCAGCTCGTCCCTGCCTCCCTAACCTGTTCTTCCTCCCACCTATCCCCTCCTCCCACCTTAAGCCCCACCCCCATCTCCCACCTACTAACCTCATCCTGCCCCCTTGACCTGTCTGTCCTCCCTGGACTGACCTATCTCCTCCCTACCTCCCCACCTACAGTCACCTTTACTGGCTCCATCCCCGCCTCTTTGACCTGTCTGTCTCCTCTCCACCTATCTTCTCCTCTATCCATCTTCTTTCCACCTCCCCCTCTCTCCCTATTTATTTCAGAACCCCCTTCCCCTCCCCCATTTCTAATGAAGGGTCCAGGCCCGAAACGTCAGCCTTCCTGCTCCTCTGATGCTGCTTGGCCTGCTGTGTTCATTCAGCTCTACACCTTGTTATCTCATTTATTCCTACTGTTTTCTGTCTGTTAGCCAATCAGTAATCCATATATTACCTCCTATCCCATGTATTTTAATTTTTCTAACCAGCATCCTGTGGGGGACTTTATCAAAAGCCTTCTGAAAGTCTAAGTATACTAGCTTCATTGGCTCTCCTTTATTAAATTTATTTGTAATAACTTCAAAAAACATCCCAACAAGTTCATCAAATATGATTTCCCATTCACAAATCCATGCTGCCAATGCCCAATTAGATCATTATTAACCAGGTCTCTATGTATCTCATCCTTTATAACTGATTCTAGCACTTTCTGTAGTGATGTAAGACTATCAAGTCTATTGTTCATGGTTTTCTCTCTCACTTCTTTCTTAACTAGTGGGGTAACATTGGCTACCTTCCAATCTGCAGAAATTATTCTCGAATATATAGAATTTTGGAACATTATCACCAAAGCATTGACCATCTCAAAGCCACCTCCTTCAACCATCAGGTCATGGGGATTTATCAACTTTCAATCCCATTAATTTCTCCAGTACAATCTTACTAATGCTAATTTCCTTCAACTCCTCATTCTCCCTAGCTACTTGGATCTCTATTTCTGGGAGATTTCTGGTACCTTCCTCAGTGAAGACTGACATAAAGTTATCATTTAGCTTCTCAATTCCCCATTATAAATTCTCCCTGCTCTGCCTGTAATGGACCCATATTCATTTTAGCTGAACATTTCCTTTTTATGTGCCCATAGAAGCTTTTGGAGTCCATTTTTATGTTTCTTGCTAGATTGCATTCATATTCTATTCCTTTTTTTTCCTTATTAGTTTCTTAGTTCTCCTTTGTTATAGTCTATAAACCTCTCAGTCCACAGAATTACTGCTATTTCTGGCACTGTACATCTCCTACCTCTACCATTTGATGGTATAAAATAAACTCCAACCAACGTCAGCTGCCCTTTGCTGTTTCTTAGTTCCACCCAGATTCCACACATTGTTATTCCAATCTGAGCTCTTCCCTTACTAATGCATTAATCCCATCTTGTATTATCAGTGCAACTTCACCTACTTTTCCTTCTTGTCTGTTTTTCCTAAATATCCTTATTCAGGTCCCAGCCCTGGTCACGATGCAGCCATGTTTATGAAATGGCAATTAGATCATACCCATGTATCTCAGTTTGCTCTTTTAAATTATCTACTTTGTTGAAAATGTGTGTTCAAGTAGAGTGCCTTTAACATTGCCTTTCTGACATCATATCACTTGTGAAGCACAATCAATGCTCGGCTTTGTTTTTCCTGTCCTCCAGTCTCATTAGCAGCTTTTCAACTTATGTTCACTGAGTAAGCAATGTCCTTGAACTTCAGTGGCTGAAAAATATGGCTGTCCTACCTCCATAAATAGCCCCCCTGCAGCACTAGCCATATTGCATGATGTATATCACAAATGGAAAGTAAGAACTGCATTTATATAGCATCTTTTGCAAACTCACTACATCCCAAAATGCTTGAAAACCAATAGTGTAGTCATTGTTGTAAAGTTGGAAACATAGTAACCAATTTTCACACAGCAAGTATACACAGTAACAATGAGGTAAATGACAAGATAGTCTGCTTTAGTTGTTGTTCAATATAACCAGACACAAGGCAATAAAATTACTTGAGGTCAAATGGTTGTTTGTATTTAATTTTTGATGTACTTAGTTCCACATTGTATAATGACGTGAGACTCAATTCGTCACATTCTGTGGTTTAAATCCTTTAATATGGTATCACATCAAAGGTGGAGGAGGATAGGTGACAACCTGAGGTAAGCTGTTCACCAGTGCACTGTTTCACGAAAAGATCTATTCAAGTTGACTGACATCATGTGAGATGTCAAAGCAGGAGCTCTCATTATTATGGTAACTTAGAGGTTTGAGTTTCATCTACTTGAAGAGCAGTTTTGGAAAGAAGAAAACCAAAAACTAGTGAAGATGATCTGAAGGTGCTTCCTATCAGATAAATCCAACTGACCATTTCAGATGACTGGCCCCCAAACCTCTGATCTTTAGTTTGTGTGAACTACCACATTACTGCCGTATCTCCAAATGGCAGTTGAATTGATGGGTCTCTTATGGTGTTGATATGAGATGGGAGGAGTTTTCACAGAAGGAACTTAGGAGTAGACCATTTGGTTAAGTCGTGAAAGATCTGTATTTTAACTCCATTTCCTTGCTTCCAAATCCCTTCATACCCTTTGCTTTACACAAAATCAAGCAGTTTAAGGTTCTGCAATTTCAACACTTTTTTCATGTCACTTTCTGTGAAGGATCCAGATCTCCAACTGGTTCACGATTTCAGGTTACAGGTGAAGACTGACCTCATCAGTAAATTGCAATGTAAAGTTCCTTCAATTTAAGGAATTTTCTTTCAAAGTTTTGTCTGACATTTGAGTGAATACAGAAAATGTATTCTTTGTATCTAATGAAGCTAGAATGGGTATTTTCCCATTTCATTCTACACTCAAATTGTGGAGTTTGTCCAAGAGGTTGTAGGAATTATTGATGGCTGGAGACATCTTAAGAGAGGCATTTATGAAATAATACTAAAAGCCTAATATTTATTCTCACAACCTCAAGATGCCCCAAAGTGTTTTACACCATTTAATTATCTGAATTGTAATATAGGAATGATAATAGCCAATTTGTGCACAGCAAGATCCCACTAACAACATGATACTGACCAAATAATCTGTTTTTAGTGATATGGATTGAATGATAAACACTGAACAAGACAGTGGTATGAGTTTGCCTTCAACAGGATGTTTTACCTGATGCAGCAAAAATATGTTATCACCCATAAACTAAGAATTGGGGGTCAATATTCTTGTTGTTGAAGAATCCAATAAACGTTTATTACAAATAACTATTATATACAAACATTACATTCCTCAGGTACATATATGTCTGAGCTAACAGTAATTTATTAGGTTCAACAAAGGAGTATGCTTTCAGTAGAGGGTCATGCCTCAAATTATCTGAGGTAAGATTGATATGAGATCTTTATACCTTCAGATTACATGTTATGATACAATGATGAAATCATGAGCATGTCTGTTAAAGGCATACAGACAAACTGACCATGAGACTTAATACAGACACTGGATGCTGCAAATCTGAAACGGAACTGAAAAGTCATATCACACTTCAAACGTTAACTTTGCTTTTCTCTCTCCACAGGTGCTGCCAGACACTGGTGTCAAACCATGCTCTTCTTTCAAACAGTGCTATCAAATCTTTTCTTTACACCTGAGAGAGTGGTTAGGGCTCCCGGTTAACTTCTCATAGAAAATATGACTCTGACAACAGTGCAATACGCCCTTGGTACTGCACTGGGATGTCAGCCCAGATTTTGCTCTTAAACTCTTGAGTAGGAGGTTCAAGATTCTTTATGACGACTTTAAGCTCTAGAGCGGATGTTTAAGGGAGGGTCTCGCTTGCTAAGAATGCAAAAGCACATTTCAGACCTCCAGAGGCAGGCTCAAAGCATTGCCAAACCCGTAGCCAGATCCAAGTGGCTGGCACTAACACTGAGGGTACTCTTAGGCCACAGCCAGAATGCTCCATGGCCACAGGAACTAGCCTAGTCATATTACAGCACTGCCTCCAGAGTCATGTAGGTATCAGTCAATGGGTGGGTGAGGTTGGGATTGAGAATGTTTTGAACCTATGACTGAAAATACAGCAGAGTGTCCCACGTGCAGCAGATTACACTCCAGCAAATTGTAGGAGGTGGAGGATAGACACAGAACACAAAGTCTGGGCAGAAAATAAATCCCAGTCACTTTACAGCAGTAAAGGTCAACAGGGGAATCATGTCACTTCTGGCTAGGATCAGTGGTGTCACTATGTGCAGCTGTTGTGATATAAATGCAGCATGAGCACAGGGGCTGGTGAGGGGGAATGTTAGAGATTAACATGTAAACAAGACGTTCAGGCTGACAAGGTAGAACAGCAGGAAGCATCTGCTGGATGGAAACCTGGGCTCACTGCCACTATTATGTGCTCATGGCAATGTGCTCAACAATGCTAAGATAAAACATTGATAGACTATAAATAAACTAATCTTTATTTATAAAGTGAATGGTATTCATTTATACCACACACATTCATTTACTTAGGCACCAGTAAACATGTGGCACAATTTATTGGACCCTGAGGTCTACAAGTGGCGCCCATATGCCAGGATCACAGACTCCAAATCTCATGTAGTACAAGTTGAGCCTTAATATTCATAGAGAACAATAGATCTTTATAGGAGTAGAAAGTTCATCAAGAGTACTTTCTATTTAAATGATACCTGTTTTCTCCATGGTATAGGTCTTGGTTCTGGCTGCCTTGCTTTACAGCTACTCCAAATGCAACTTCTATTGAGGATTGAGGTCAGGAGAGATACAGAACTGGCTTTTGACTCATTATCATGTGGCTTACGCTCTCAAATGAGATGTACACCACCCCGCCCCCCCCTACAAATTACCGCTACCAAAATACCACTGCAGCCATGACCAATTAACCAGCTTCGAAAGCTTGCAATTGGCAAACAGGCGTTTGACTCATTAACCTGCTTTGTGCTGGTGTTGGTTGAGGAATATATGACGGTCCTAACAAGCAAAGAAACAACACTTTGTTTTTCTCAATAATATTGAAAACTCTTTACCCCTCCCCTGTCCAGCACCCCCAATCCCCTTTCTCTGAGGTGGTTGGACACTGGAGGTGTGTGAGAGGTCGGGGGTGGGGGGTGCTCAGGTTAAGGTTTTCCTTAGAAAGATACTAAAGGCTGGACATCAGAGAATGGTACACTGGCACTTGCTGGGATAGTCCGGAGCATAGACATTGTTTTCTGCGCCATACACAAAGTAGCTGTTCTCCCGTCCTTTCCACTGGAAGTGCACCTTGGTTACAGGAATCAGTTCAATTGTCTGTCGCTGTAATAATAGATAGCTTCATTATGTGTGTTGAGTAAGGAAGAGGTGAATAAAACACAATAAACACCATATCGTACTAAACTGCAATTTTACCTCTTCCACCCACCCAGGATCATTCTTTAAAAGAAGGACTGCCCATTCTCTTGTTCAGCTTGCTATTTAGTAGCTGAACAATGGTCTCCTGAATGCATTTTATGAATTCTGTGCCCTCCATACATATTCACATAGAAACACAGAAAATAGGAGCAGGAGTAAGCCATTCAGTCCTTCAAACCTGCTTCACCATTCAATTTGATCATGGCAGATCATCCAACTCAGTACCATGTTCCTGCTTTCTCCTCCTATCCATTGATCTCTTTAGCCCCAAGAACAATATCTATCATCACCGTGAACGTGTGCAATGTTTCGGCCTCAGCCATGCTATGTGGCAGAGAATTCTAGAGGCTCGCCACTCTCTGGGTGAAGAAATTTCTCCTCACCTCCGTCTTAAATGGCCTACCCCATATCCTTAGACTGTGACCCCTGGAACTGGGCACTGAGCAAAATTAGGATAGTTGAAATCTTCAGCTATCTTCTATTGTTACTTGCCTATTGTTTCTGAATTTCTTGACAATTTACCCTCTAACTCCAACTCATTGTTTGGGGATCCATATTCCCAACAATGTGACTGACCGTTTTCTGAGGCTGAACTCGTATGGCCTTTTATAGGACTCCTTCTAGCACATTAGCCCTCCTCACAGCTGTGATGGCATTTCCACTTTCAAGATACTCCTGAAAACCAAACTCTTTGGCCCACTGGTGATCTTCCCCAACACTTTAACCACTTTGGTGTCAAATGCGTGTTGAACATCCTTCTCGTGAAGCATCTTTAGATGTCTTTTCAATGCAAGTTGTTATTATGGTGAAGGTAAAACAGCAGGAAATGATTCTTTATTTTGTGAATTTGTTTTGTATTCATTCCCAGAGAATGGAGAACATTTTCACTTCAGACATCCAAGGCAGTATTGAACACTGTCCAAGTAGCTACTGACTAAAGCTCCCACTATCCTCAACCACTGTAGAACTTCCCCTCCTGCTCTGGTGGGATATTTTCTATTTCCAATGCCACTTTGTGACTGGGCAGTTCTGTGCTGTTGAAGCTGGCCAACTTTTCATAGGGTACTTACAATCTGCAGACTTCTATCCCATAAGTCAGAGTGTTTTAATCTGAATCTCTCAAATATTGAAGTTCAATCACACCCGATCCCCAAGGATTATGCAACACCTTTTAATGTCATCTGGTTGTGGAACACGGATGGTCTATTCAATTGTCAGAATAATGATGAACTATTCTAAAAATGCCTGCACTTAAGAAGTGATCCAGCATCAATTCCAAAGAATGTTTCCAATTCCTCCAACCAGTGTGTATAGAAGAGTTGTTTTTCAGTTTCTCTTCTGAAGGTCCAGTTTTGAAACTATGCCATTGAGTAATAAATTCCCCAACGGGGGTCAATATAATTTTTCCTTCCTGAGGGCTCCTCTTGAGATTTTCTCAAAGGTTAATTGTTGTTTTTTGGGCACTATCTTTTGGTTTTTTGGGGCTACTTTTAATTCTCACTAGGCCATTTGTTGGATGATGCAGTCATGAAGAAACAACACCTTCTGTACTTGTGTTGATATTTGGAAAGTTCAAATTCAAGCAGAAGCAGAATTAGAATAATCCATCAATTTCCTCAACTGTTATCAACTCTCCATTAAACTGAAAGCCACAACAAACAAGAAAAGCATTAATTTCCTGGACACCACATTCTTTAAATTGATACAAGCCTAAGTTAACAAACATTTTATTCAGTTTAACTGAGACACACTTTTACAGACAAAAAGCCATCCGTCTAAATATACTTTCCACAGATTGGCGAGGTCAAAGCTTACGAAATTCTATTTCACCTACATAAAGCTTGAAGGTTTTAACCAGGTAGTTACAAACCTGTTTACTGTAGACCAGATTAAAATTCACCATATGACCGTGTACTTCTAGCAAGATCCACTACATTTTTTCCAAGTAAAGCAGCCCATGATCTTATGCAAACATAAATTAGAGATTCTACATTCATTTGTAAGGGATTCATTATCTCATTGACTTAATGTTTTTTTTTGGATTCCAGTTAGCTGAGTATTCTTTCATTGACCAGTTTAAAACTGGTCTCTCCCCCTTGTAGATCTGTTCTCCCCTCACACCTCCCTTGCGGATTCCTTCTACCCTCAACCCACCTTCTCTCTTCATCATGCTCCCCTCTCCTATGCAGCTTTTTTCACCCTCTGCAAATCCTCTTTGGGCTTCCTTGTTCCCACTCACCCCCAATGCCCAAATACCCCTCCCCCAACAATACCACTACTCCAGACCTGACAGATACAACCCTAGGATCCTGCATCAGGCCTTTCCAGTCCCCTCTTCCTGCTCCCATCCTGGTCTTAGTCCCCTGCAGATATTCTCTCCATGACTCCCTCACTGCCAAGATTTACTTCTGAAACTGCTATGATTGGAGGAGCAACACTTAACCATTTCTTGTGTGTGTGTGTGTGTACAAGTAGGTGGGTGTGTGTGTGGGTGGTAGGCTGGCATGGAGGGGCAGACTTTCTCTGCTTTGTCACCCTGGTGAGTGAATTTTCTTGGGACATCTGGGAACTTTCAGGAATGCCCTCATCACACTCCCTGCCAGCACCCCTTCTCAGAGCTCCTGTGTATTTTGAAGGTACTTACTCCACTGACAGAAATTTCACAGACACTGCACAGTGGCACAGTGGTTAGCACTGCTGCCTCACAGCGTCAGGGACCTGGGTTTGATTCCACCCTTGGGTGACTGTCTGTGTGGAGTTTGCACATTCTCCCCGTGTTTGTGTGGGCTTCCTCCATGTGCTCTGGTTTCCTCCCACAGTCGAGAGATGTGCAGATTAGGTGGATTGGCTGTGCTAAATTGCCCATAATGTCCAAGGATGGGCAGGGTAGGTGGATTAGCCATGGAAGAGAAGGGTTACAGGCATAAGATAGGGGGTTAGATTTGGATGGGATGCTCTTTGAAGCGTTGGTGTGGACTTGATGGACCAAATGGCCTGCTTCCACACTCTAGGGATTCTATGATCTTGGGTTGCATTGTTGGTGGGGGTATGGCCTATTCTCACCTGCTGAAGTATACACGCTGTTCTGCCAAACTTTTCCTGGTGTTGTTGAACCCCTTGCTGGGAAATCTGATCAATTAGAGAGTCTGGAAAACCAACTATAGTGTAGACCTGAGGGAAGAAACAAGACAGGAATAGAGAAGTTATAACATTTGCAACATCAAGTCCACTGATTTTCTTCAATCTTCATCTCTTTCACTTGTAATTTCCTTCTTTGAGTGTAAATGTACTCACTGAGGTGAAGAATGTCAGTACAGCGAAGTGAAACACTCTGACAATTTTGTTATCCAGAATCAGCACCAGAAATCTCCAAGCTGGATACTGTGTTTTACTGAAAAGGGCCATTGTTACAGTGTGAGGAATGAAAGGAATTAGATGGGAGCTTAGATCAAGCTGGAATGAATGTTGAGGGAATATAGCTGGCAACTATCAATATTTTACATTGCTAAGTGTTTGAACTTAGGTTTCCTTTTTTAAAGAGATCCTTTTATTTCATTGAGATTGAAGGGTCTCAGTATCAATCAATCACACCAGGTTGTTTTGGAGCCTGTCACAACCAATTAGATTAGTTAGAATGTCGATAAGAAAGATGTATATTTACATATACCTCACACAACCATGTGGTGTCCTGAAGTGTTTCAGAGCTGATTTATGTACCTTTGGAACATAGTCACTTTTGTAATCTTGGAAATACAGCTGCCAATTTGTATAAAAGAAGACCCCATAACAATTAGATGACTTAGTTGGGATGTTAATTGAGGGCTAAATATTTACCAAGGCACTAGGGAGAACTCACTCTTTGAAAGAATTTCTTGGCAACTTTTACATCCACCAGAGGGGAAGGTGGGGATATGACATTTTTTTTTGACATCGAGAGATTACCCAAGCACATTAAAAAAAATTTGAAATATTCTCTCTGCAAGGAATTCAGTGAAATCCCTGGAATTGTTGCCATGTATATATGGGATAAGATGGTATATATGCTTGTGTTTTATTACGTAATAAAAATTGTACCTCACTAAACATGGTCTAGCCACCATGTGGACGCACATTCAGGATCCCTCGAGAACTGGTTTCTCTGATCACTTATTACATTACATCTCAACGCCGACACAACAGACAAGACACTTGATCAATAGACAGCAATATGAAATAAGCAGGATGTCCAGAAATATCCCTCTCTTACCTGATAGCTTTCATCGGCAAACACATTCTGTCCAGTCACTTCATCGAAGAGTGCCACAGGAAGTCCAATTTGTTGGTCAGCCACTTGTTCAAAGACATTATTGGTCCTGGATCAAACACAACAACAGATTCTTTGCTGGCTGATGCAGGTGAAGCAGTGCTCCTTGGCACTCTGGTCGGTATTTAGCCCTCAGTTAACATACTCAATTAAGTCACTTATGAATTTTGTTTGCGGGATCTTGCTCTGTACAAATTGGAGGTTGCATTTCTTGGACCATGGGGTGTATAGGTGGGAGTGGGAGTATGGTGTAGGGGTCGGAGTTGGTGTCGGGTGTAAGGGTGTAAGTGGTGTGGGGTGGGAATGGGCATGGGTTTAGGGGAACATAGAACATAGAACATTACAGCGCAGTACAGGCCCTCGATGTTGCGCCGACCTGTGAAACCAATCTGAAGCCCATCTAACCTAAACTATTCCATTATCATCCATGTGTTTATCCAATGACCATTTAAATGCCCTTAAAGTGGGCGAGTCTACTATTTTTGCAGGCAGGGCATTCCATGCCCTTACTACTCTCTGAGTAAAGAACCTACCTCTGACATCTGTCTTATATCTATCACCCCCAATTTAAAGCTATGTCCCCTCGTGCTAGCCATCACCATCCGAGGAAAAAGGCTCCCACTGTCCACCCTATCTAATCCTCTGATCATCTTGTATGTCTCTATCAAGTCACCTCTTAACCTTCTTCTCTCTAACGAAAACAGCCTCAAAACCCTCAGCCTTTCCTCATAAGACCTTCCCTCCATACCAGGCAACATCCTGGTAAATCTCCTCTGCACCCTTTCCAATGCTTCCACATCCTTCCTATAATGCGGTGACCAGAACTGTACGCACTACTCCAAGTGCGGCCGCAGCAGAGTTTTGTACAGCTGCAACATGACCTCATGGCTCCGAAACTCAATCCCTCTACCAATAAAACCTAACACACCGTACGCCTTCTTAACAACGCTATCAACGTGGGTGGCAACTTTCAGTGATCTATGCACATGGACACCGAGATCTCTCTGCTCATCCACACTACCAAGAATCTTACCATTAGCCCAGTACTCTGTATTCCTGTTACTCCTTCCAAAGTGAATCACCTCACACTTTTCCGCATTAAACTCCATTTGCCACCACTCAGCCCAGCTCTGCAGCTTATCTATGTACCTCTGTAACCTGCAACATCCTTCCGCACTATCCACAACTCCACCGACTTTGGTGTCATCCGCAAATTTACTAACCCATCCTTCTACGCCCTCATCCAGGTCATTTATAAAAATGACAAACAGCAGTGGCCCCAAAACAGATCCTTGAGGTACACCACTAGTAACTGAACTCCAGGATGAACATTTCCCGTCAACCACCACCCTCTGTCTTCTTACAGCTAGCCAATTTCTGATCCAAACCGCTAAATCACCCTCAATCCCATGCCTCCGTATTTTCTGCAATAGCCTACCATGGGGAACCTTATCAAACGCTTTACTGAAATCCAAATACACCACATCAACCGCTTTACCCTCATCCACCTGTTTGGTCACCTTCTCAAAGAACTCAATAAGGTTTGTGAGGCACGACCTACCCTTCACAAAACCGTGTTGACTATCCCTAATCAAATTATTCCTTTCTAGATGATTATAAATCCTATCTCTTATAATCCTTTCCAACACTTTACCCACAACCGAAGTAAGGCTCACTGGTCTATAATTACCAGGGTTGTCTCTACTCCCCTTCTTGAACAAGGGGACAACATTTGCTAGTCTCCAGTCTTCTGGCACTATTCCTGAAGACAATGACAACATAAAGATCAAAGCCAAAAGGAGTGGGTATTGGGTGTAGGGGTGGGAATGGATGTGGGGTGGAAGTGAGTGTGGGGTGGGAATGGGTAGGGGTAGGAGTGAATGCTGGGTGTAGGGGTTGGAGTGCGGAGTGGGGCTGGGTGTGGGAGTGAGTGTGGGGTATCAGGTGGGAGTGGGTGTAGTGTGGAGTGGTGGAACAAGTGGAGGCTTTAGGGGTTGGAGTGAGGCCCCACAGGTATGTATTTTGCAGCCTGATCCATATGGGGTGATCATTGAAACGACAACCATCCCCCACTCTGTTTGTCAACCTAAAGATGCTGAGGCCAATTGCATTGTGACCACTCTCCAGTCCCAACATTTAGATCCAATTAGCCAATCTTGACATTTAAAACGTTACCCTCACTGGTGATCTGGGTGTAGAATGTCCCATGTAAGATATTATGAATGTAATATCTCTGATTCTGCAGCAGTCACTGAAGTTCAGGAGTGTTGCTAAGAGGAGTTCACTAGCACTGGTTTGAGGAATGCGAGAGAAACTGCAGATTGAGAAGGGTAAAATCAGCTGGAAGGAGGTGTGAGTGGAATTTAAACTCCAGCAAAGAGCTGTTGGGCCAAATGGCCTTTGTCTGTGCTGCAAATTGTAAAACAACATAAGGCATGAATAGTGCAGGTGAAATAAACACCAAAATATGACAGTAACTGATAATAAGGGATCCATACTGTCCCATATAACCAAACCTGGGAGAACTGGAACACATTAGCGAGTTACCAGTGAAGGTGACTTGCAGTTGTCTGAATCAATCCATCAATATGATCTTTGATAACCAGATCTCACTAGCACCTCCTGTGTGACAGGCTGCTTTTTATTAGGGCTACGTGTACTGGTTATCTGGAGGTGCGGTGAGGGGTGAGAGGGGGAGAGACACAGTCATTATATAGGAATAAAAGTGGATGACAACAGAAAAGATCTCAAAGTCTCTTGTGTCAGGAATCAATTCACATTGTAGTATGAGGGAGTGGAAAATTAAAGCACTTCTTACAATCGGTAGTGAAAATGAATGCTTATCGGCTACTTCAAGTGGGTACAGACAGTAGGATATACTTTGTTTCTTGTCTGTTGCTGTTGTATCAAACCATCAAAATGGCCTTAGCACTTCATCATTCAATGCAATTAGTGCATGTAATACAGGGTGAAGTCCCTGTAAAAACACAACATGGCATTGCTAAATTACATACACATGAAATAAGGCAAAGTGGAAGCGTACAGAGATGGGGAGGCAGAGATTGGAAAAACATCACAAAGGGCAGGATTTCACAATTAAAAACTTGGAATTCCATCAGGAGATGAATATTTCTCATTCCTGAGCATCCTTGGAATAGTATGGAATTAAAAGTTGCCTTAATAGTAACTTTGTAACCATCAATTGCTGTTAAAACCCAGCTGGGCTCACTAATGCCCTTCAGGGAAGGGAATCAACTGTCCTTACCCAGTTACATGTTACTTCAGAACCACAGCAATGTGTTTGATTCCTTGGGCAATAAACACTGGCCTAGTCAGCGAGATCCACATCCCTTGAACAAAACAAGTCCCTCGGTAAGAGAGATCAGAACTGGCAACATGTCCTCTACTGCAAATAACTGGGATTGATTTTGCTCACATGGTTTGTATTGGCCCTGGATTTTCCACTGGTCAGACAGTCGTTATACCAGTGTAGATGGGATTACACATGGGGATTCTGTGGGAACCTCGTCACAGCAGATGCCAAAGGATGCCCGGGAAATTGAATTTTCTGTTGGGTAATTCCCCTATGCCTGGAACTTTCTGTAAGTCTCCATATTAATTGAAGATTTCTGATGGTTCCGAGGAAATGAAGTAAAATAACTCTCTCCGTTTGTAAAAGAAAGGCAAAGAATTCTGAGTGTGATTGCCGCTGCTTGGAAAATTCAACCCTGTATGCATTCACTCGATGTAAGCTGCAGGAGAAATAAACTTGCCAAACTCAGCAGAGGCACCACACAATTCCCACCTGAATTAGAATAAAGGGTGTACAACAATACCTCTAACTGAAGGGCCATAGGGATTACAGTGCTCTATCTGACCCTGACACTTACCATTTTACTGTCAGCTGTATGTAGAACAGCAGATAGCCACTGGTTTTGCAGACATGGCAGGTCCGAGTGCCTCGGCCTAGACAAGGGCCACACCTGAACGTAAGGACATAGATGTTATCTGGAGCAAACCTATTCATTCTGCAGACACTTTAAAAAGTCAAACACTGTCTATTGAATATCTTAGTGTTGCATCTAGACAGTGGGCACATGATGCATTTTTGGGTCCAAAGGCTCAATTTTGGAGGCGCCAGCAGCAAAAGGCCAACAGCAATTTATAAACGTGAACTGTCAACTTTAAAGAATAAAATTTAACTGAGAGCCTGTGCCACTAGCGAGAATCTCTGCCACTACACCAATGCACACAGCAGGCAATTTCATGGAGCAATGCACAGAACGAGACTTTTGAGCCTATCATGCCCGTGCTGACTCTTTTGGTGAGCTGTCAAACAATCCCACTCACTTGCTCTGTCCCCACAGTCCTTCAAGTATATTCTGGTACTCTGCCACTCTTAACAATCAGTCCTTCATGCCAGTTCAAGTTCAATCAGATCGTAGTTGATCTGTATCTTAATTCCCACCTTAGTTCCATGATTCCTGAGACACATACTTAGTTTTGAAATTTGCAGCTCCGCAACTGACTTTTTTTGGGAGTGGGGCAGATTTGCAGATTTTGACTGCTGTTTGTGTATGGGTGTGTTTTCTGACCTTACTTCTGAACAGCTCAGATTGAATAATAAGAATTTGGCCCCACTGACTCGTAATGGTTACCTGAACTGTTCAAGTACACTCTTCAAGGCTGCTCAGTCTGGATTGCAAATTTGCAGATTCTAGAAGAGTTACAGAAATTAACAAGAGACCAAGTACTTCTCATATCCATATGGTACACAGGTCCGAGTATCAGACTGTTGCAATTGATGTTTGTCTGGTGAAGGACAGATCAGTTCTGATGATCAATATGAGGCTATTAGTGCCAAAGGACAAGTACTAAAAGTGGGAAATAAAGTCACAAATTTACCAGAAGCAGCCAATCAATGGAGAAATGTGACTTTTACAAGTACAGCAGGCCACTGGAACATATAACAACACATTGAATGAACAGGATGAGGGACATAAATGGATTGGGAACTTGAAGTACAAAACGGAAGGCAACAAAATGCTGTGTAAGCTCAGACAGTGGCTCTGTGAGTGGCTAGGAAGAGATCATGAATCTTTAAAAGGAATCCTATTAATATAAGGTGGAGATTGAACAGCAACAGTCCAGAAAGAGAGAGATTGCAAGATAGGGGATGTAGTTTATTAAGGCCAAGAAATATAATATAGACCAGGCATACTGCCAGGAGCAGAGGCTCAATGTGATCAGGAAGTCTTAGTGGCTACAAATAAAATTGGAGACAAGATAACGAAAGAAGTCAAACACAAGAATTACAAATTTGAAGAGAGTGTACATAAAGATTCTAGGTAGAGGATAGCTAACCCTGCCCCATAGATAGACTTGGTGTCCTCTTATAGAATGTATAAGGCTAAAACAAGGCTAGTGACATGAGGTTTTGAAGAAAAACTGGGGGATCAAGATATGAGTAGATTCACTGATGAGAGGAAAAGTAATTTTGAAGATTTTCTTGGCTTTGTTCACAACGAGTACTTAGGAACTACATTTTTGCAGGGAGATCAGCTCAAAAGGGAAGTGTTTCTTTACCCTCCAAAAGAGGCACCAAATGCTGTTGGGACACTCTGGAAGATAAATACATGTGTATAATGGTCTAAATGATGCTTCTACAGTCTTCTCAGTTAAGGTCTAACTTATTAAAGTTGGGTTGTCTTCAGTTAATAGCAGACCATACTGGGTTTTCCAGGCACCATGAGGAAGCCTTTAATTTTATGATGTGTGTTGATGATATTTTGTGTGGTGGGAGCAGTGAATTTGAAAACAATTCTTACAAATGAGCTTAAGTAGAATTCAAAATTGGAAATCAGGATTCTGGGGAATTTAAGGATATTTGATTGGAAATCAGTCACTTTACGTCAGTAATCTTTAGAAAATGTTACAAAAGCAAAGTTGCTGGAAAAGCCCAGCAGGTCTGGCAGCGTCTCAGAATGGAGGAAGGGTCACCGGACCCGAAACGTTAACTCTGTTTTTTCCTTCAGAGATGCTGCCAGACCTGCTGGCCTTTTCCAGGAACTTTGTTTTTGTTCCTGATTTACAGTATCCGCAGTTCTGTTGGTTTTTATTTAGAAAATGTTAGCCTCATTGTTATTCGTCAAAGTTGGGCCTCGCGAAAAGATGCAGTGACTTCCAAAACAGAAGGCTAGTTGGACAACCAAATTGGCTGGTCACCCAAACAAGGCTAGATGCCAGTTTTGAAGTATTAAAGTTGAGTAAAACTATGAAAAATCCCATGGTGGAAGTTATTACTTGATCAAACATTTAAATCTTAAAGATGGAACATTGAGTTTTGAACTTTCTATCATTGGGAGATGCCAGAAACATGAAACTAGTTTTTAGTGATGGGTTCTGAAGTGCAAAAGGATTCATTTTTTTTCCAGGGAGAGGGAAGTAAATGCTGTCCTTTAGTTGGGAGGCTGAAGAGATCAGAAGAATAGTAAAAAGTACATTAGCAGCTGTGGGCTCTGTTTTCATCAAATGAGATTGGACAGGGATACCCGAGACATGATGGAAGTAAGGAACATGCGATGGTTATAGATCAATTGAGGGATAATTAAATGAGAACGTGACTGTGTTATGTACACGTTGTACACATAGGGAACAAGTAATCAGTGGAATTGAAGTTTTGTGATGAACAGGTTGAAATTAAACGCTGACCAGAAAAGTATATGCCTTGATTCTGTGTAACCGACCTCTGGTGTTGAATAGTGTATGGGGATCCCTCCTGAACCTCTCTAAGCTCTATAAATCAGAGCTGCTGAAGCTCAATCCGAGGTCCACCTTTACTCAATTGCACCATGTAATCAGAAATCTATCACAGGAGCACAATTCTTTGCAGCACAGTCTAAACAAAAGGATTTTTTATTTACCTTTTCACCCCTCTGCCTCCACACTGGATGCACCTCTTATTTCTGTGCACTATTCCTCGGCTACCACATGGCAGACATTTGAGCTGCAATTAAAAAGAACTGAATGTACGTGACATGCTCATGGAAATCAGTCTCAATTACCCAGAGATTACATATGGCTCCGAAACACTCCAGCTCACCTTCGCGCTGTGCAGCAGAGGACAAGTACCAGCCCTCATAGAGGAACTCAGTTTGTAATAGTCACTGGTAGAAGAGCTGGAAGGAAAGGCAGGAGGGTGACAATGAGGATCTCTTCACCCAACTGAAGAACTGAAGTTGCTGAAGAGCAATATTGAGTGGCGTGTAAAACTAACAACCCACCCAATCGTAACGGTTCCCTGCCTAGCGAGAATGGTCCCCCATGACGCAGGAATTTGCCTGCATTCAATACAGAAACCAGGTGAAGGATTGTGTGTAGCAAGCAGTGTGGCTTGGGACTGTCCAAACTTTACTCCTTTTTAATGCTTCAATTTACTTTCTCACCTCCACCCTTCCCTCCTCCCCACAACAATGAGTGTTAACTTGGCTAGATGGGTATTCTCACCTGTAAGCCAGATAGCTGTGGAATCAAGCCTGTAAGTCTTCTTAGACTTGAACACAGAACTAAGGTGGGCCCTCTCAGTGCAGTACTGAGAAAGTGCTACACTGTGACAGGCACCAACTCTCAGGCCCCTTCTGCTCTCTCAGGTGAATGTGAGATGATGGCATGATCTGAGAAGGGGCGCTCTCTCACGTCTCACTATCAATACCTATCCATTAATGTCACTAAAATAGATTGCCATGTTGCTGATGGTTGGATCTTGGTCTGCATAAACCTGCTGTTGGATTCCTGACATATCGCACTTTAAAGGTTGTCTGTAAAGTGCTTTGAGATGTTGAGGTCATTGAAGTTGCTGTGTGAATTCAAAGGCAGGCTGTTTTTGAAATCCAGTTCAATTGAATATTGTGTCCTGGTCTTTATATTTTAATATTGCATGCTACAGGATTCTGGCTGTCAATACCAGATAAGCCCCACGCACCCCATGCCCACATACCCTGCTGGTTGGTATCCTCACTCACTCTTCAAAACACTCTTCTATTTGTCAAACACTCTGTTAAACATTTTTAGTCAGAAACATTTCTAAATTCTACTTTTAAAGCTTGCTTTTCCACAACAGTGAAATTCTGCCCGTATCAAAATAACTTATTGTCTTAGTTCCCAGGGTGCGGCTAAGTTGGCAAGACTATCATTTATTGCCCATCACAGTGTTAGGCCATTTCACAGAGTGGTAAAGTGGTTAACTAACAGCTACAGACTGGAGTCACATGTCGATCAGACTCGACAAGGTCATTGTTTCCTTCCCTAAAGGACCACAGTGGCCTTATCACATTTCAATTCTCAAATTATCACAGTGAGATTGGATCTTCTATCCTGACTGGACGAATAGCTCATACCATGAATACTGGTCCAGTTACATGGCCACTACAAGATAAGGTGAGGACGTGCCCTGGTCTGTGCCTGTGGCCTGAGCAAGCCCATAACAGAGAACACCTAGACCCCACACAAAGTCTGAAATTCTATGTATTTCCCAATGTGGTGTTCACATTCAATCTCTAGTCAGTGCTGACTTAGTGAATCTGAGCTGTGTTGTCCAACTGGCATTTCTGGGCCAGAGGATATGAGGGGTGAAGTTATGTTGAAGGAGTGCTGCACTTTATTGCCACCCAGCAGCTTCCCACTGATAAGCAGATAGAATTACAGTGGGCCATTATTCTGACTATAGCTCACCTAGCAACATCTTGAACTTTAATTGCAAAATTTGTTTCAAAGAATGGCCATATAGAAGGAAGTTGGCTGCGGATTCCTGAGAGAAAGACTTGGGACTGTCAAACCTAATGAGGTGTCAAGGAAGCTCCAATGGTCGGACTTCAAAAAAAAGGAGAAATGCACTAAAAACTGAACTTTAATCCACTGTGAGTAGCTCAGACTATGAACTTAATGATAAAAATAGGTACCAGTCTGGGCTAAAGTCATATTTACCAAGTTCCCAGCGATAGGATCTAAAAGTGAGCTTCAACCTTGGCGTATGTGTGTGTTAACAGCCTCATTGTCCCATTGTGTGGTGTCAGGGTCACAGTTTTGAGAGTTGCCACTAAACTCAAGTGAAGGAAGGGAAAAAGAGTTTCTGTTACTCAGTGCTGCCATCTAGCTCCTGTCAAAAAGAACTAGGACAAAAGGACAAAAGAATTTCAAATCAACCTGCAAAGAGAAGAATCTCAAAATTGACTGTCTGGAATTGTAATAACTTGGAGAACGCAGGATCTGGGTGCAATACTGTGATGACACTGCAGCCAAATAGTCTGCAACAGTTTTAAGGGGAATCTGCAAGGTGCTGGTTTAGCTGCTGGTATTGTCCACTTACCAGAGTTAGCAGCTTCAGATGTGGAGAGGAGGAAAGGAGAATAGGATGTTGGTTAGTTAATCCTATCACACAGACAGAATACATGTAAATAACTGCAAACTATAAAGAATGAACCATACAATCTCTTACTCACCATCCCTTTTCCACCACACTGCGAACACCTATATCTCCCCCGGCCCTTGCACTTGTGGCAACACTGAAACAAAACATAATTCATCGAATGAAGCTGATCTCCAGCAGCCCAACTGCAGCTTTACAAAATGCTACAAACATCAGTTGCTCCTCAGGGATAGCTTCTTATGTTGTGGGAACATTGTTTTTTTAATTCACAGAGGTACTATATTGGCACTCACTTGAGTCAATCTTTAGCTAATAACGAATAGTCACCAGTTTTCTGAGGACAGATAGTTTGAATTTTTACAAACAATTCAGATGGTGTGATGATATTAATATTTTCCATGAGATTGACAGTGAAAAATGACTCTGTGTATTCTGTCAGACTCTGGTTTGTCAATCACTTCATGTACATGCCTCAGGTGGAATATCAGATGGTCTTTATTTTAGCTGAAGATGCTCCTTAAGTGCAGTCTGTGTCAATTGCTTGTTTTTCTGCATCAGAAACATCCAAATGTAGAAATCATTGCTCTGAATGCTGTTTAAACATGTGAAATTCTGATGGGAAGTCTGTTGCGTTTCAATTTAAACTAGAGAACTTTGAAGACATTTTGACAAAATGCCTTTGACCTTCCTTTGCTTGCTATTGATCCATCACATATCCTGATCACTTACTTTCCTCAACAAAGTTAAACTGGACTCTCAGCAGGGAATTGTCTGTTTACCAGCAAGCTGTGTTTTCAACCACCTCCAATGCTGTAATGAACTGAAACACCTTAGCACGATTTAAGAGTGTTAACCATGTATTTCATCTATAGATTAACTTTCCTGTTGACTGTTTAAACACAATAGGCTTCATCAGGACAATGTTTTCCACATGTTCACCATGTCATGTTAATGACAGCCATCTAATACTCAACTGCTTATCAAGGACTGATTAACTCCATGGGTTAATTTATTTAAAACAGTAAACCATTTTTAATGTATGGAGCAGACAGTACAGCAACTAACTGAGTTTTCTCTGGCTGCAGCTTGCAAACACAAAGCAGACATACTGCCAGGCAGAGTCACAGTACTGCACACACACAGTACATGGAGTCCTTAAAGAACAAAGAACAAAGAACAAAGAAAATTACAGTACAGGAACAGGCCCTTTGGCCCTCCAAGCCTGCACTGACATGCTGCCCATCACAACTAAAACCCCCTACCCTTCTGGGGACCGTATCCCTCTATTCCCATCCTGTTCCTGTATTTGTCAAGATGCCCTTTAAAGGTTACTATTGTATCTGCTTCCACTACCCCCCCCAGCAGCAAGTTCCAGGCACCCACCATCCTCTGTGCAAAAAACTTGCCTCATACATCACCTTTAAACCTTGCCCCTCGCACCTTGAACCCATGGCCCCTGGTAACTGACTCTTCCACCCTGGGAAAAAGCTTCTGACTGTCCAATCTGTCCATGCCCTTCATAATCTTGTAGACCTCTATCAGGTCGCCCCTCAACCTCTGTCGTTCCAGTCGGAACAACCCAAGTTTCTCCAACCTTTTCTTATAGCTAATGCCCTCCATACCAGGCAACATCCTGGTAAATCTTTTCTGTACCCTCTCCAAAGCCACCATATCCTTCTGGTAGTGTGGTGACCAGAATTGAACAGAAATTCCAAATGCGGCCTAACTAAGGTTCTATAAAGCTGCAACATTACCTGCCAATTTTTAAACTCAATACCCCGGCCGATGAAGGCAAGCATGCCGTATGCCTTGTCGACTACCTTTACCACCTGCATTGCCACTTTCAGTGACCTGTGTACCTGTACATCCAGATCCCTCTGCCTATCAGTACTCTTAAGGGTTCTGCCATTTACTGTATATTTTCCATCTGGATTAGACCTTCCAAAATGCATTACCTCACGTTTTTCCGGATTAAATTCCATCTGCCATCTCTCTGCCCAAGACACCAACTGATCTATATCCAGTTGTATCTTTGACGGTCCTCATCACTATCTGCAATTCCTCCAACCTTTGTGTCATTGGCAAACTTACTAATCAGACCAGTTACATTCTCCTCCAAATCATTTATATATATTACAAACAGCAAAGGTCCCAAAACTGATCCCTGAGGAACGCCACTAGTCACAGCCCTCCATTCAGAAATGCTCCCTTCCACTGCTACTGTCTGTCTTCTATGACCAAGCCAGTTTTTTATCCATCTTGCAAGCTCACCTCTGACCCTGTGCAACTTTACCTTCAGTATCAGCCTTCCATGAGGGAACTTGTCAAAGGCC
Organism: Rhincodon typus; assembly: GCF_021869965.1. Lineage (NCBI taxonomy): Eukaryota > Metazoa > Chordata > Chondrichthyes > Orectolobiformes > Rhincodontidae > Rhincodon > Rhincodon typus. The sequence goes on along the minus strand of NC_063347.1, from coordinate 55,870,377 downwards.
TTCTGAAGTCCACGTAGACAACATCCACTACCCTACCCTCATTGATCATCTTTGTCACTTCTTCAAAAAGAAAACTCAACCAAGTTAGTGAGACACGACCTCCCCTTCACAAAACCATGTTGCCTCTCACTAATACGTCTATTCTCTTCTCTTCTCAAAAGATGAACTCTTTTAATGGTAAGGTATGACACTTTATTCTCACTCTTTGTACAATAGGCTCCCCTCAACAGGATGGATTAGAGCTCAACCAACTGAATTAGAACTGGAAAGATTGGATTAGGCAGTCTGAAAAAGGTTTCAATTAGTTGAACTATAAAAATCTATCATAGTAAAATAGATATTTTATTACAACAAAAAGAGTGCAGGGTTTCACAACAGTCAGATCATCAGTAAAAATCAGAGAGAGAAATCGGGATTGGATAGAATTGGTTCAGTTTCATGAAGACAAGATAGATTCAGACATCATTGGGTAAAATTGATAAGATTATGTTAAAATAGAGTAAAACATAGCAGAAAGATTAGGCTGGTAAGGTTTGAACAGAATTAGGACAAAAGACATTAAGACAAGAAAATTCTGAGGTAATGAAGGGCACATTGTACGTATAAATTATTTCTCTAATTATTTCTATTTCTGTTTCTGTTTCATATTCATCACAAGAATCGTAGGTACGCATTTTTGTGCAGACAGAGAGTCTTTGCTTCAGCCAAAATGACTCCAGGGATCCATACCGAACGCTGTGGTACAGAACTGGACACAGGCTTCCAGCCGCGAAAACACTCTTCAGCCACCACCCTCTGCCCTTTGTCACTAAGCCAATTTTAGATCCAATTTACCAAATTTCCCTGGATCCCATGGGTTCTTACCTTCTTGACCAGTCTTGCATATGAGAATTATCAAAAGCCTCACAGATACTAATATAAACTACATCCACTGCACGACCCTCATTCACCTGCTCAAAAAACAAACCTGTCAGGCATGATCTCCACCTGGCAAAGCCGTGCTGACTATCCTTGATTAGTCCTTGCCTCTCCAAGTAGAGATTTATTATGTTTTAATCCCATAAGTCTTTCCAAATGTTTCCCCATCGTAGATGTTGGACTCACTGGCCTGTGGCTTCCTATCATTATTCCTGAATAATGGTGCCACATTAGTTGGCCTCCAGTCCTTTGGCATCCCTTCTGTGGCTGAAAGGGGATTTGAAAAAATTAATGTCAGAGATCCTGCAATATCCTCCCTTGCTTCCCAGAACAGCCTGGGACATATCTCACCCGGGCCTGGGGATTTATCTAACTTTAAGATGGTTAAAACCAATAAAGCTTCCTCCCTCTGAATTGTAAGTTGTTCAAGTATATGACAGACCTAATCTTTTACTATGTCACTAAACTCTATTGTTAATATAGACGCAAAGTACTCATTTAAAACCTCAGCTTTGTCTTTCTGCTCCACAGACTACTACTTTGGTCCCTATTGGGCCCTACTCTTTCCCTGGTTATTCCCATCCCCTAGTATACTCATAAAATGCTTTTGGATTTTATTTTATTTTATCCACCAGTGTATTTCCATGTCCCCTCTTTGCTTTCCTACTTCCTTTTTTAAGCAACCCCCGCGCACTTTCCATACCCCTTTAGGGCATCCACAGTATCTAGTATCTTCAATATCTATCGTAAGTTTCCTTTTGTTCCTGATTCAATCCTCCACATCCCTTGACATCCAGGATTCTTTGGACTTGTCAGTCCCATCTTTCACCTTTATGGGAATGTGTTGGTCCTGCACTTATTATTACACTTTCGAATGTCTCCCACTGCTCCAGTGTGGATCTTCCTGAGTGACTTTTGCAAAGAAGGATTCTCGGAGAGACTAATCAAGTTCTACAAGTCTACACCAAATAAATCCTTTAGGAAGGAACTTCTGGACAAGACAAAAGGCTAATCCTTGATGCATTGCTTGAAGATGGATGTATGTATGAAACTATCATGGTAGGCTAACAACAACAACAACATGCTTTGGATGCATCCAGCAAAGCACATCAAATTAACAAACTGTAACAGATGTGGTTTGTCACATTTACCCAAAAGCTGTCAGTTCTTAATGTCTGTAAAGCACATGGCACCATGGGACATTGGAACCAGATTTCCAGTCCATATATGCCCAAAGAGTAAACTAGACCCAGAACGAAACACTGGTGACCAACAAGATGAGACAACATCACAACACTGTTAAGAAGATGCACAAACAACTGGAATTTCCTCCCTAGGGGCACTGTGAGTCTACCCACAATACATGGATTGCACCGGTTCAAGAAGGCAGATTGCCTCCATCTTCTCAAGGGCAATAAGGGACTGGCAATAAATGCTAGGCCAGCCAACAATGCTCATGTCCCATGAATAAATTTAAAAAACCACACACATCCATGAGTCTGAGTCAGTAAAGCGAAAGGCAAACTTTGGAAGATGACCAATATTGTTAATTTCTCATGCCATGTTAACAGTGGTCAGAAGCTTTTACAGTTATTAATATCATTTATCTTGGTAAAATGACAAACATTAAAATCTAAAATTGGTACAGATGATAGTACCAATAGATTACTTCGACATATCCTGAAAGATGTGCCTCAGCAAATGGTACTCCAGGTCTATATAACATCACCAATTCTATACATTGGTAGAATGGCACGGTGGCTCAGTGGTTCGCACTGCTGCCTCACCGCGCCAGGGACCCGGGTTTGATACCACCCTCGGGCAACTGTCTGTGTGGAATTTGCACATTCTCCCCGTATCTGCATGGGTTTCCACCGGGTGCTCCGGTTTCCTCCCACGGTCCAAAGATGAGCAGGGTAGGTGGATTGGCCATGCTAAATTACCCCGTAGTGTTCAGGGATGTGTAGATTAGGTGGGTTAATGGGGGGGGCATGGGTCTGGGTGGGATGCTCCAAGGGTCGGTGTGGATGTGTTGGGCCAAAGGACCTGTTTCCACACTGTAGGGATTGTAAGATTCCATGACACCTGCTCCTAGTTCACTTTGGCCAGATCCTGTTTTTTCATGTTAAAATTGGCCCTTTGCGAGTTCAAAATCTTTATTTTTTTTCTCCATCTTTGTCCTTTTTTATGATTACTTTAAATCCTAAATTATATATGCTCTCTGAAAAAGAGCTAAAGAGGCGGGTGAAGAGGCATAGGTTGCAATGGAAGACATGTGGGGCCATGGGGGCCAGTGTGGGGAAAAGGTTGTATTTTGTTTCATTCATTCACAGGATGAGGGAGTCACTATGCTAGGCCAGCATTTATTGCCCATCCATAATTGCCAGAGAGCAGTTAAGAGTCAACCACATTGCTCTGAGCCTGGAGGCACATGTAGGCCAGACCAGGCAAGGATGGCAGTTTCCTTCCCTAAAGGACATTAGTGAACCAGTGGGTTTTTCCGACAATCAGCAATGGATTTATGGTCATCATTAGACTCTTAATTCCAATTATTTATTGAATTCAAGTTCCACCATCTGCCATGGTGGGATTCAAACTTGAGTCCCCAGAACATTACCTGGGCCTCTGGACTAACAGTCTAGTGATAATACCACTAGGCCATTGCCTCCCCATTAAAAGGGGTCACCCTCTAAACAGCTCTCGTGAACTCCCAGCATCCTTTGCAAATGGCTGCCTCCAAACTCTTTCCAAAGGCCTGACCTCAGTTGCCACCCTGCCCCACAGACAAAAGTCCAACCTCCCAGGACACTTTCTCTTGAGTCAGGTTTCGCAGAGTTGGGAATTCCCCCAACCCCGAGAGTGAAAATGTGGGCCTTAGCTGTGCTCATTTCAGTATCACAGTGATAGAATGGATTGTCCCAGAGGGACAGCACTTTCCTGGATTCACTGAACAAATTGTGACAATTACCTTGACAGCTGCAGTGTGAGGAACTGGAATCTTCTTCACAGAATCCTGAAACAACGGTGGGCTCTCAACAACCACTTCCCATGGAAGGGGTGGAGATCCACATTCAGCACTGTCAACAGGCTGACCTGGATAAAAGTAGATAGTTGACAATTTTTAATCACACTTTTAACACTGGAGCACGGGTCTGGGGGGTGCATGGGTCCAAGGCCACTGGCAGAACACCAGCCTCCAATAACGTGCCACATGTACATACTTGTCTATAAATTATTTCTGGTTTTATTAAAATCTGCATCTTTATTCAGCTGCTTTTATGGACCAAATTTAGCCCATAATTAGATCTAAAAATACAACCAACTATTGAAAATTTGACACTAAGTACATAAGTGTTGTCTGGGCCTACAAGCCAAATGGAAAAACTAGCAAAACTTGCAAATGATGCATTCCACTTTGTCTCATCCTGTGTACTTCAAAATGAAGCTCCAGTATGACCAGTACATTCAATTCCAAGTCTTAGATTTTTATTAACTGTTTTTTGCCTCTGGGTATTATCAGGTTGAACTCTTTTTTTTGTTCACTCCTGGGATGTGGATATCGCTGGCTGGCCAGCATTTATTATGCATTCCTAGTTGCCTTTGAGAAGGTGGTGCTGAACTGCCCCCTTGAATTGTCGCATGCTGTAGGCAGACCCACAATGCCCTTAGGGAGGGAATTCCAGGACTTTGACCCAGTAATGGTGAAGGAACAGCGATATACGTCAATTTGCAGCAGGGATGCCATCAGAGGGTTATCAGTTCCAAACACTACGCAAGCTGTGTGTAGGCCAAACCTTCCAGTGCAGTACTGTATAACTGCTACAATGTCACAAGGGCTGTCTTTTCGATGAATTATTAAATTAAGACTCACTTAGACGAAGCTTAACTTTACATCCTTCCCTCTCCAGATGACAGTGGGTCTGGTAGGTAAATTTACCGGGCCTCAAGGAGTGAAAGGTTCAATTGTTTCCCAGGCCTCCAGCCTCACTGATCCTGCTCATCACCGAAATCATTCCCAGTCACTTGGTCATTCATTTCTTGACAAACAATTTACCATTAATTACTGGTTGTATTTTTAGATCTCTTTTAAAATCTACCTGATGTGCTCAGTGTCAAATTTTGTCTGGCCACACACATTTATGAAATGCCTTGTATCATTTTTCAATATTAGAGGTGTTTATATAAATGCAAACTTATGAATACAATAACTGATTGTACATTTAGATCTGATTGAAGACTACACTTTGATACATGGAAGTGAAAGTCACCATAGACAATGGTTGAGAGTTTAACATGAGGGTCACCATTTCTCAGGCAGAGGGTAGGCACGGTCACCTCAGTCTGTCCAGATATCCAACCAACTGAGCTAACTGACCAGCCCCCCGCCCCGATACGTGAAAGCATTGAAATAGAAGCTTTGAAAGAACAGCAATAACGTGCTACATGTACATATATATTTATCAATAAATTATTGCTGTTCTTTTAAATTTGCATCTTTATTCAGCTGCTTTCATGAACAAAATATAGACTGAAATTAGATCTAAAAAGTACAACCAACTATTGAAAATTTGACACTAAGCACATAAAAGATTCAGGACATGTAGGGTGCATCTGAAATGAGGGCAGGAAGGGGACAGAGATTTAGGAAGGGAGTTTCAGAGCACAGGGTTGGAGATGAAGGAAGTGGAGGACGTACATTGGAGGAAGCCTCAGATAGTGCAGTGCCTATGGCTATTGTGGAGCTGCTCACTAATGATCCATGGCAGCATCACCAAGGCCTGAGATTGAGATCAATGGCAACCTACAAACAGATCGGATCATTGGTTCATTTCACTGGCTTGGTTTGAAACAGTGCCTTCCAGAATACTGCAGATGCGCGTCATTAGACAGATTCTCATATTTTACCAATATGTTGTAGGTGGTCACAGCGAAAAATGCTTAAATTGAAGATTCTGCCAAAAGTACACTTACCAGTAAATGGCTCGTGTGCCCATTCAGTTGACCGGGTTTCAGTGAAAGTTTCCAGTCGATACTGAAAGAGATTTTAAAAAGCAATTTTGCGTTAAGCCAGTGAACAGCACAGTGGTAATGTCACTGGACGACTAACCCAGAAACCCAGACTAATGCTCTGCGAACATGGGTTTAAGTCGTACCAGGGCAGCTGGTTCAATTCAATTCATAAATCTGAAACTGAAAGCTTGTCCCAGCAATGATATTGAAACTACTATCAACTGTCATGAAAACCCATCTGGTTCCCGTTAGGGGAAGAAATTTGGTCTGTATATAACCCCAGACCCAGAAGAATGTGGCTGTTTTTTAATTGCCCTGTGAAATGGTTAAACAGTTCAAAGGTGTTAGGGATAGGCTACAAATGCTGGTCTTGGAATGATGCCCTCATGAGAGGATTATAAAGAGTTGAGAATTATCCATAAGTCTCCATTGTCAGAGGTCAATTGCAGCCCATCGCAAGGGGCCTTTCATGTTCTATCACTGGTGGGAGGGAAATCACTATCCTCTCTCTATCACAGGGGACACTTATCACCCAGTCCCTCCTACACTGTCACTCCCAGGATCCTACAGCCATCTTCCATCACAAAGGACCAATCCTATCCCACCTTCAGTCAGCAGGAGCCATCATGGACACAATTATCTTCTTCCTGAATCTGGGTCTCTATTTGCAGCCCATATGCTCATCCAAATGTTGCTTTCTTGCTATATATGAATGTACAAATGGCAGAGCAAAGAAATACTGGGTGCAAAGCTGTCTGATGATGAATCCATGACAAGCCATATAGGTTTACAATCATACGTGACTCTCTAAAGGTGTTGATTGCAGACAGGCCCACAGCCTGTTGGAAATACTAATAAGAGAAACAGGACCCCAAAAATCACTGAATAACTTGGTGGAACTTGTAGTGATTGTAACGAGGTCAGCCATGTGGATCTCATAGAATATGAATTCCCTGACTGGAGCTGTTAATCTGGTCCAATTAGGGAGCCCTGGCTGACAGATGTAAGTAGGAGTGTCAGGAGTTCTGTTCATTCTGACAGCTGGTTCTGTGGGATCTGGATAAGTGTCAGCAACTCTCCACATGTAAATAAGGGGTGACCTGATGGCAGACTACTGGCCTCTATGGAGTTATTTCAGAGCTCACCTCAAAAAAATCCTGATTAGTTTACATAGAGTTGGGGGGGGGCAGCAAGCAGAAGAGAGGCTTAAAAAAAAATGGAAGATGGACTGAACTGTGGTCACGAGGTGAAAGAAAAGGTTGATGTAAGTGTCTTACCCTGTACATGTTGAAAGGTGTGAGATCCTGAAAGACCATGTCTTGGGCGGGGTGGCTGCTGTAACAGCAGTGAGCATCAGCAAACTCTGTCAATGCCTCTCTTGCTGCCTCTTCAGTGATGGATGGAATTCTAGAAGTAGATAGACAGAATGTCAAGTCAGAAACCCAGGATTTGTGCGAAATGTTGCATTCCAAACTTTCTGTTTGGATGGCATGCAGTGTTCTGAACTGATCAGCCTGAAGGAGCCAAGATACTCCTGGTGTTGGAAGTTGATTTATGACTGAAATGGAAGATCCTCTGTCAATGTTGCATTATGTGACCTGATAACAAGCAACACCATCAATCAGACAGAGTTTTAAGGTTTAGGGATACAAGTAGCCCAAGGGAATAATTTGTTGATTCTCCACTGTGATAAAGCAGCTTTGAATCACTCAGCAATGCAGCATTCAGTGACTTTAATATTAATGGTGACTTACCTTTATTCATTCATGGGATGAGGGCATCACTGGCTAGGCCAGTATTTATTACCCATCCCTAAGTGTCCAGAGGAAGTTTAGAGTTAACCATATTGCTGTTGTTCTAGAGTGACATACAGTCACTCTGGAAGGATGGCAGATTTCCTTCCCTAAAAGACATTATGGAACCTTTCGCAACAATTGACAGTGTCACTATTAGACTAGCTTTTAATTCCAGATTTTTATTGATTCAAATTTCACCATCTGCTGTGGGATTCAAACCCTCCAGACCAGAACATTAGCCATTATAGCCCAGTATTTGAATCTGTTATACCCAAAAGACATAGCAGTGGTAGTTGTGATCAAACAGTAATCTTAAGAATGAGTTATTATAAAACCGAATGGGTCTGCCTCTTTTGTGTTGAAGGTTTGTCTAAGGGCTGACAATTCATGACCTCTGGGAAGACCGTGTACCTCCACTCCAGCTGCGGCTGTGGTCGTTGCCTCTTGTCGGACAGGTGAACTGGTGGAGAGACGTAGTTTCCATCTGTAACCAAGAAGCAAGATTCAATTCACCAAGCCCTGTCATTTACAGCCAACTAAATATCCAGATTGAAGGGTGTGGAGCTGGGGTTCTCTCAGTAGGACAGGACCAGACTGAAATTTATCATGCTAACTGGTCCATTTTAATTCCTGAGGTGAATTACATACTGCTCTCCCCTACCACCTTGGTTTTCCACCAATATGGCCATGGCCCTGAACTATGGATGCCAATGGGTTGCCCAATCTGCCCGCCATTTCTTTGCTCTGGTAGTCAGTCCTCATAAGTAGATTCAAGCAGCAAGCATTGAGAGACTCTTTGGCCTCAAAGGTTTTGCACTGATCCTGTGGTCCCCTGGAATTTTCACTGGGAGTCAGCGGATAGTGATCGTGGCAGGAATCCTCCATAATCCGAGGCATAACAGTGAGGTCACTGAGGAGTTCTGAAGTAGCAATCTTCAGCTCTTCATCATAATCCTCCTACCTAGAATATTCATGGGAAGGTCATTCACCTGAAAACCTGCAAAAAGTTCAAGCACATGTCACTGTCTCGCTTCACAGTGACTGCTATGCAGATATTTCACTCCAAACCTACCTCCACCTGCGATAGTTCCCTCGTAGCCTCTTACACTGTCCAACATTTCAATAGGAGGTGCTGTTGGGCCTTCCTCACCCTCCAAATCCTCTGGTCCATCTGCAGAGATCAGGACAGTTAGAAATGTATCGGCCAACGAAACATCTCTGACCAACTGCAGTGAGCTAAACCTATCGAGGTCTTTACAGACAGGAATTGTTTCTACATGTCTGATGGAAGTCTTTCCTTGAACCTGTCACTCAATTTTTAAAACTATCCAGGCTGCCTATTATACACCTCGCTTGGCATTCTGTTTCAGAAGTTATTTAAAGTAAGGAAGGAGAGAAAGGTTTGTATTTCACAACCTCAGGATGTTTCATGGTGTGCGACAGCCGAACACATACTTTTGAAGACACAGTTGTAACGAAAGAAATGCAAAAGCAAAAAATTGTGCACAACATGCTCCCATAAAACAGGAATGTGATAATGACCACATAATCCTTTCTAATGGTGTTGATTGAGAGAGTATTGCTGAGAGAAATACCTTATTCCCTTTTTTGAGGTCACGCTGTCTTTTATAGCCAGCTGAGGGCTTAACATTGTGCTGGAGTGTCAGTCTAGAATTTACAAAGGCTTCTGCAGTGGGAATTGAACCAAACAAACAATTGACTTAGAAATACAAGGGCACCACCACTGAGCCACAGCTGATATTCAGGGCTACAATGGAGGTGAGTATTCAGTAGGGAGCATAACAGCGGCTAAGTGAGTACCGTCCACAATACACAGGAGCCCAAGGTGAATAACTCTTTAATTGTAGTCTTGGACTTGCAAATTACACTGGAAAAACTGATACATGTGTGCGAGTGTTTGGCAGGAAAATAAAACGGGACAAGGTGGCCTAACCATGGCTAACAAGAGGAATTAGATCCAAGGAACGGGCATATAAATTGGCGAAAAATGCAGTAGACCTGAGGATTGGGAGCTTAGATTTCAGCAAAGGAGGACAGAGGGATAATTCAGTACAAGAGTAAACTCACACAGAACATGCAACCTGATTGTAAAAAGCTTCTAAAGGCATGTGAAAGAAAAAGATCAGTGAGGACAAATATAGGTCTCTTACAGTCAGAAACAGGAGAAGTTATAATGGGGAATGAAAAGATGGCAGACCAATTAAATACACATTTTGGTTCTGCTTTCAGAAAGAAGGATATAAATAACATTCCAAAAATTTTGGGAATACAGGGTCTAGTGAGAGGGAAAGACTGAAGAAAATCAATACTACTGGGGAAATTATGCTAGGAAAATCGATGGAACCAAAAGACTGATAAATCCCCAGAGCCTAAAAACCTACATCGGAGTACTTGAGAAAATAGCCCTTGTAGTAGTGGATGCGTAGGTGGTTATTTTTCAAGATTCTATACACTTTGGAACAGCTCCTATGGGTTAGAGGGTAGCTAATGTAACCCTATTATTTAAAAAAGGGAGGTACATAGAAAACAGCAAATTGTACACTCAGCGTTAGTAGTGGGGAAAATGCTAGAGTCCATTATAAAAGATTTGGCAGCAGAGTTCACAGGAAACAGTGACAGGATCAGACAGAGTCAGTGTGGATTTACAAAAGGGAAATCATGCTTGACAAATCTACTGGAATTTTTCAAGGCTGTAACTAGGAGAGTTGATGAGGGTGAGCCAATGGATGTAGTTTATTTGCTTTCATGATGGTCCCAGATAAGTGTTGAATATGTAAAATTAAAGCGCGTAGGATTGGGGATAGTGTACTGACATGGCTGTCCAGGTTGATGTGAGGAAGGAAGCTGTGGACTGCTGGAAGGTATCAAAGTGGGCAGAAAGGTAATAAGTGGAATTCAATCCAGAGAAGATTGAGGTAACGCAAATGGCAAGGGAAAACAGTGCAAAGCAAAAGCAAATAACAATAGAATAGCAAGAAATGTAGAGGTACAGACGGACCTTGCGACACAGATCTATGGACACCTGAAGTTGTCTAGACAGGTTAGATAAGGTAGTTATGAAGGCATAAAAGATACAGCCAAGGCCTCAGGTGTAAGAGCACGGAGTTTATGCTGGGACTACATAAATCACTAGGCAGACCACAGATCACCACATTCCAGGAGGGATGTGATCTCACTGGAGAGGTACAGAGGAGGCTTACCAGGATTTGGACTGGAATGGACAATTTTTACCATGAGAAAAGATTGGACTTCTAAAATATTCGATCAAAGAGTGAGTGTATCAGGGTCAGGCTGGCATTGGTTGCCCATCTCTGACTGCCATTGAGAAGATGATGGAGAACCACCTTCCTGTCTGTCTGGCATCAACTCTTTTGTAGCAGTTTGTTGCAGCTGATTAGCTGACTTGGCCACTTCAGAGGGCAGGTAAGTCACATGTTGGCCAGACCAGTAAATATATTTCCTTAAAGTGAACCCGGTGGGTTTTTAAACAGTTGATAGTAGTTTGAAGCTCATTGTTACTGAGATTGGCTTTCATTGATTCATGAATTGAATAAGTTTTCACTAGCTGCTCTGGTGGGTTTTGAATGTGCATCACCCTATTACAATAGGCCTGGGCTGCTGGGAAGGTAGCCAATGACATTACCACTACACCACAATCTCCTCTTAATGGCTGGAAATGTTTTCTTTTTAACAGAGGAAGCTGCATCAAGTATAAAATGATGACAGACCTAGAGAGAGTGGATATGAAGGTCTTATTTCCGTTAGCAGAGGCAATAACCAAGAAGGCATAAATGTAAAGTAATTGGCAGGATTGGAGGGCAGTTCAGTGATTTTGTTTTTTCGCCAGAGGCTAGTGGGGATCTGGAACTCACTGTCCCAAACAGCGGTAGAGACTGAACCCTCGTCACATCTATAAAGTATTTAGATACGTACAGACCATGCGCTGGAAGGTGAGGTTGGATACAATTGCATATTTATAGCTTGTACAGGCAAAATGACTGGCATGCTCAGTGGGTAGCACTGCTGCCTTACAGCAGCAGGAACCCAGCTTTGATTCCAGCCTTGGGTGACTGTCTGTGTGGAGTTTGCACATTCTCCCCGTGTCTGAGTGGGTTTCCTCCCGCAGTCCAAAGATGTGCAGGTTAGGCGGACTAGCCACGCTAAATTGCTCCGTAGTGTACAGGATGTGTGGGTTGGTGGAATTAGTTATGGTATATTTCCCCGTAGTGTGCAGGTTAGGGGAATTAGTTATGGTAATGTAGGGTTACAGGGGTAGGGTGTGAGGGGTTGGGTCTGGGTTGCTTGCTCTTCAGAGAGTCAGTGCAGATTCGATGGACTGAATGGCCTCTTTCTGCACTTAGGGATCCTACGATTCTAAATTTGAAGATGTTCTGCCTCATTGCTGTTTGTGGGACCTTGCTGCGCTCAAATTGCCTTCAATTCTCTTTACATCACATTTCAAAAATCTACTTCATATATTGTTAAATGCTTTGGGATACCCTAAGGATGTGAAAGTCACTACAGGAATTCTTAACTTCTCCACAAGTATGATGCTAGGAAACAAAGATATTGCAATCCACGGAATCAAACTTGGAATTGAACAATTCTTAGAGCTTAGCTTCTCCCAAGCTTCAGACAACGAATGCAAAAGGAATCTTTTTACAGAATAGCCATACTTATCAATTTGAAGAGGCGCCACATTTTGAACACAATAAATCCTAATAATCCCAAGTGCTTCATTTATTCCTTGAGGCAGAATATTCTGTTTAGTAATTCATCCACAAGTACTTGATTTATATATTTCTTATAAGTTTTTAATGAACACAGTGAAATTCATAGTCAAAGGCCATTGTTGTACGGTCATAAAGGTATTTTCACTAAATATATATATATTTTAAAAAAGGACACTGTAAAATACCAAACATCCCCAGGCTCCAACTCCCAATACATCAATGACAGCTTATGAGAGAAATAAATGGGGTAATTGTAACAATGGAAGATGCTGATATTGAATTGATGCTCATTATAATCTCTGTCCAGTTGTTTCTTCCATTGACTTTAATGGAAGAGGGGAATCAGGCAGAATGTAGATATTTATATTCAAACTGTTCAGATGAGTTAGGCACACATTTGAAGCAGGCAGGACTTGAATTTATGCCTTCTAACCCAGAAGTACGGGCAGCACCACTGCCATAACAGGCAGAAAGCATACGGGGAATTAACTCAATCTCATCCTCTCTAAATTTAAAATGACCATACTTCATATTATACAGCTTAACACTGTCCAGTATTTCATTCTATTACACTCTAGCCAGGTATTGCTGAAGGGATAAACCACTTCCTTTCTGCAGAACGCACAATCATTCTCAGCATCTTATGATTATTCAAATTCAGAATATTAAAGCTACTTTTCTTGTGAAATGCATGTCTTTTTCACAGAAGTGGTGGTATGTTTCATTCCTGAGATTCAGTGGCTGGACTCTAAAATCGATTTTCATATCTAAACAAGAATAAGACAAAATAATTTATGGTAACTGAATTGATAAAATGCTAATTAATTATTGAAACATTATCTGCTGATTTAGGTTTCTGTATTTTTGTCCTGAGTTTGTTTTCTTTAAAATTCTAGGGTTATCCCTACTTTTGTTGTGGCAGAATTTTTTTTTAATTGAAATTATTAATGGGTGTTGAGTTTAGTCTAATATGAGTTCTGCTATAGAATGTTACACTAATCTCGTAATTAAAAGTTTAAATAGGAACAGACACTGTAACAATGAGATACAGAATGTGATATACAGAAGGGAAGAGAGACTGAGGTAGCAAGATAGGGGGAAAGACTGATAGAAGCAGAGACATGGCCATACATCTAAATGTGAAGATTGTGTGACATAAAGAGAAAGCAAGAGTAATATAGAGAAAAGACAGTGGCATGGTGACTCAGTGGTTAGTACTGCTGCCTCACAGGGCCAGGAACCCGGGTTCGATTCCAGCCTCGGGTGACTGTCCGAGTACAGTATGCACATTCTCCACATGGGTTTCCTCTGACAGTCCAAAGATGTGCAGGTTTGGTGGATTGGTCATGCTAAATTGCCCATTGTGTTCAGGGATGTGTAGGTTAGGTGGATTAACCATGGTAAATGCAGGGTGATGGAGTTGGGTCTGGAGGGTTGGTGTGGATTTAATAGGCTGAAGTGCCTGCTTCTACACTGGCAGGATTCTATAGGGAGAGATAGATTGAGGAAAATGATTAAAAAAAGAAGAGAGATAAACACACAGGAATATATAGGAAAAACAACCAGATGTACTGGCAAGTAGAAATAGAGAAAACACTTCATTGAATAGACTAAGATGGGTAGAAAGCAACAAAGGCAGAGCACCACACAACAGTCGCCAAACCTCCCAGACTGTCCTGCCTTCTCCAGGAACAAAGATTAATCTCTGGGACACTGCTGTGAGTAAACAAGGAGAGTCAAAGTGGCCACAAAATTAATGTTAATTGATTGACAGTCAAGAAATGATTTTCCCAGATCTGTTCATATGGGAAAGTAGACTTGTTGGGTGACCAGAGGAGAGAGCATGAGGGTGTATGTTTGAAGATCACGTGCTAAACCACTTGAAAAACGCCCAGGCAGTGTTGGCAACTCCAGAATACAAAGCCAATCAGTTTAGTGGCAGGCAGAGGGGGTTGAAGAAAACATGCACAATATTAAAAGGTCGGGGAAAACTAAACATTGGATTGAGGTGGGACGGTAGACACATGAACCTTACTTATGTTGGACTGAGAATGTATGAGCCCAAGCAATCAGGAAGACATCAGATGCCAAAGCGTGGATGTTGTGGAGAACTTTCAGAGAGAGATGTTTCTGGTCGGTGCATGTGTTAAGAAGCTGTGCCTTTGCTTTTCTGCCTGTATACTTCTGAAACATCAGCTGTCAAGTGTACTCAGAAGTCCGATATAACATGATTAGAATAAGTGTAAAGATGCTGCCAAACCTCCCCTACTTCAGCACAATCTCATCAAGTAACACGGTGTCTTTGAGAAAAATTGGAAATTAGAACAAATTATTGTCAGTTTTGAGCTGTATGCTCAGGGTAACTATAACATGGAACAAGATGAATCAAACTTAACATAGTATTCCTACAATCAGAAGACTGAGGATACTATCCATGTGGGCTATACTTAAATCCAGAATTGAAGACTTAGGTCTCACTGCAATGTTTAGTCATGCAGATTTTATACATTTTCAATGCTATTTGTTTGAAATGATAATTTACAAAATCAGGGGAGATAAGCTGAAATCTTAAATTACTATAGGACTAGATGAATTTTCAATGTTCCAGCTTACAATAAAATATATTTGTCCTTTTACGGAATGTCTTGTGGGTTTGCTCCCGGTGAGTCAGAGGAGGTATTGCTTCAAATCTATACAATTAAAAGTAACAAAATGGGAAAAAGAATTTTGCATGCTAAGTGAATTCTGAGTGTTTCATGAGGCACATGACTGGGAAAAGCATGAAGGGGAAAGGTGGGATGGCGAAAAGAAGTGGAGAAAATGGGTTGAAAGAATATGTGACAAGGTAAGACAGGAAGTAAATTACAGGAGTCTACACAACATGCAAGGAGTTTGATATACTGTACATTTAATAACCTGTAACTATACAATTCCATTGCACAAAAATATGGTTAGCGTTCATTTCCAAATTACTCTTCCCGTAAAAAATACCACACTCAATTCGTTCAATGTCATTTACAGTCATCCCTGTTAATGAACTGATTGCAATATTACGTCTGCATTCTTTCACACAGTCCCCCAGATCGCCTCTCTGTCAGTCTGAACTTTTGCCAAAGTTCCACAACTGCAGACCATATGCTGAAAAATGGGGATGGATACAATAGCGTGTTTTCAGCTAGCATAGACAAAATGGGCGGCACATTTGTTAGCACATCTCCAGGGACTCGATTCCAGCCTCGGGCGACTGTCTGTGTGGAGTTTGCACATTCTCCTTGTGTCTGCCTGGATTTCCTCCGGGTGCTCCAGTTTCCTTCCACAGTCCAAAGCTATGCAGGTTTGGATTGGCCATGCTAAATTGCCCATGGTATCCAGGGATGTGCAGGATAGGTGGGTTAACCACGTGGAATGCAGGGTTTCAGGGATAAGGGGTTGGGTCTGGGTAGGATGCTTTTCGGAGGGTCGGTGTGGACTTGATGGGGCGTACTGTAGGGATTCTATGATTGTATGAAAATGGGCTGAATGGCCTCCTCCTGTGTCATAATTCTTTGTTTCTACAGTGCACCTATACTGCAGTGTACAGTAGTATTACTCAGGATACCGTAACATTACTGAGTGGAGTGACTTTTTTTTGTGTTTAAGTGGCAGTAATTTGAGTAGTGCTGAGAATCCAATCATTTCTGAAATTTCCTATGTCAACAAACTTATGAAACTCCTATGGGACACTTTGGTGCTGAATTCTCTCCACGACGACTAACAGTCGAACGCCCCGCGCCAATACTTTTACTGAACACGTGGATGACGCATTCAAACTGACAGAGAAAAAAAACTTTTCAAAAGTGAAACCAAGGTTGGAATTAAGTCTGCCCCTGCGGCAGGGAATGTGAGCAGCATCTGACAGCAATAGGGGAACTTGTCAGTGTGCCAAACGTAATTGAAAATTCACATTATTCTATTTCTTAGCCTCTTATCACAATCTCTTTAATCTATTTCTCTCTCTCTTGGCCTGTAAATATTTTTGCCAGTTCCCTCCTTCTTTGTCCCATCCTCATTCTGTCAGCAGCCCCTCTTTGTCTCGCTGTGTCTGCCTGTCCCTTCTTGCTTTTTGTATAATCGCTCACTCATTGTGTGTCTCCGACTCTTTCTCGCACTCATTCCCAATCCGTCTGTTTTCAGATTAATGGACAAGGAAACAGAGTTATCAAATCATCCGGAATACCTCTTTGCAGCTGGTACCTTTTTCGGTCAGTCCAGCTGATCTTACACTCACCGCTGACTCGCACTCTCCTCGAGTTGGGCCCCGTGAATGAAGCAAGAGAACTTCTCCAACTTACCAGTTTCTGACTGATTGGTATCCATTGGGGAAAATCTAACAGCATCCGTCTTGAACAAGACTGACCCCCTTCCCCCCCGCCTAACCGGAGGAGGTTGTGTTGAGCCACAGAAATCACAGCTGCCGTTTGTGGGATGTGCAATTCTGCTCAATATTCACCGTTTGCACCACTTCAAGTTTCAGAGAACAGAGCACGTGACCGCGTCTTGTTGAAACGATAGTAGGCTCTGCAACGTCATGAATATTTCCTTCAGCTGAGGGCTGACCATGGAACTGAATGAATGTTTAGTGTAAATAGGTTCATGCTGCTGGGAAAAGCTGAAGCAGTGAAAGGGGCGCTGCCTTCACGGAAATGTGTTTGACAATTTACCATGGAGAACTCAGTGGGAGGGAGTGAAGAAGAAAGGGCAGTTTCCGAGAGATAAACTGCGAGTAATTTGTAACCCATTTCAATTGGGCAGAAAGGGGATTGCAAATCTAAGTGGGTAAACTGGTGTCAGATCCAGGTAGATATCCCGTCTGCTGGGGATCTGGTATAAGTAGGGATCTGTATCTGGAACAAAAAACATAAGTTGCTGGAGAAACACAAGCAGATCTGGCAGCAAGTAGCGGGCAACTGGGAAGCTCGGGATCATTTTTGTGGACAGAATATGGGTGTTCTACAACAAAGCAGTCGCCCAGTCTGTGTTTCGTCTCCCCAGAATAGAGGAGACCTTATTGTGAGCAGCGAAAACAATAGACTAGATTGAATGAAGTGCAGGTAAATCGCTGCTTCACCTGGGATTGATTCTGGGTAGGGTCAGGTCTAAGTTGGGAATGGACTCTCGGTGAGAGTCAGGTCCAGTTGGAGATTGAATCAGAGATAGTAGGAACTGCAGATGCTGGATGAACACAGCAGGCAAGCAGCATCATAGGAGCAGAGAGGCTGACGTTTCGGGCCTAGACCCTTCATCAGAAAAGGGGGAGGGGAAGGGGGTTTTGAAATAAATAGGGAGAGAGTGGGAGGCGGATAGAAGAGGGATAGAGGAGAGGATAGGTGGAGAGGAAACAAACAGGTCGAAGAGGCGGGGATGGAGCCAGTAAAGGTGAGTGTAGGTAGGGAGTTAGGAAGGGGATAGGTCAGTCCACGGAGGACGGACAGGTCAAGGGGGCGGGATGAGGTTGGTCGGTAGGAGATGGAGGTGCGGCTTGAGGTGGGAGGAGAGGATAGGTGGGAGGAAGAACAGGTTAGGGAGGCAGGGACGAGCTGGACTGGTTTTGGGATGCGGTGGGGGGAGGGGAGATTTTGAAACTTGTGAAATCCACATTGATACCATTGGGCTGCAGGGTTCCCAAGCGGAATATGAGTTGCTGTTCCTGCAACCTTCGGGTGGCATCGTTGTGGCACTGCAGGAGGCCCAGGATGGACATGTCGTCTGAGGAATGGGAGGGGGAGTTGAAATGGTTCGCGACTGGGAGGTGCAGTTGTTTATTGCGAACCGAGCGTAGGTGTTCTGCAAAGCGGTCCCCAAGCCTCCGCTTGGTTTCCCCGATGTAGAGGAGGCCACAACGGGTACAGCGGATGCAGTATACCACATTGGCAGATGTGCAGGTGAACATCTGCTTGATGTGGAAAGTCTTCTTGGGGCCTGGGATGGGGGTGAGGGAGGAGGTATGGGGGCAGGTGTAGCACTTCCTGCGGTTGCAGGGAAAAGTGCCGAGTGTGGTGGAGCTGGAGGGGAGTGTGGAGCGGACAAGGGAGTCACGGAGAGAGTTGTCCCTCCGGAAAGCAGATAAGGGTGGGGAGGGAAAGATGTCTTTGGTGGTGGGGTCGGATTGCAGATGGCGGAAGTGTCGGAGGATGATGCGTTGGATCCGGAGGTTGGTGGGGTGGTACGTGAGGACGAGGGGGATTCTTTTTTGGTTCTTATTGCGTGGACGGGGTGTGAGGGATGAGGTGCGGGAGATGTGGGAGACACGGTTGAGGGCGT
>NC_063347.1:55764095-55846599 GCF_021869965.1 Rhincodon typus | reverse complement strand
GGTTTCGGCCCAAAACATTGACTTTCCTGCTCCTCAGATGCTGTCTGCCCTGCTGTGCTTTTCCAGCTCCACATTTATTGACTGTAGCTTCCAGCATCTGCAGTCCTTACTGTCTCCATTTCTGTTAGACATTTCTGTTGATCTCTTCAAGTACAGTTAAAGATCTGTTTAATCCTGTTCTTAATAAACAGTGACAATGTGTATTTTCATTTGGATTCTCAGCCTTTATCAGAGAATCATCAGGCTTTTTACTTCCTATCACATTTTCTCATCTCTCCACAAGAACGAGATAGTTTCTATTTCACTTTCTTATCTGGAATCATCCTGATCCCTGAGCACCCACAAGTGTGAAGATTGCAGTACAAGTTGATGCAGTTTGTGATTACTAGATAATAGGAACTGCAGATGCTGGAGAATGAGATAACAAGGTGTAGAGCTGGATGAACAGGCCTGCTGTGTTCATCCAGCTCTACACCTTGTTATCTGTGATTTACTAGATGTTAGCCTGTGTAACATGTATCACAAAAGTGAGGTATGACACAGATACCTTAAAGTTTATTTATAATACTATCTATAAGGCTATAATATCACAGACTTACACACACATACAGAGCCTGAATTTTGTGTTTGCTGATATGACTGTACATCACACATTCAACTGACTGCACTGATTTCATCACACTCAGAGAGTTCCTGATAACATGGCAGATACCTTTATACTGGAGTATCACTTATCATGTAACTGTCTTAAAAGTACAGGCCTGTCTGCTGTGAAATCTATGCCATGATACAATAAGCGTTTTGCTGTATTTGGAGTAGGCCAGAAACCTATCGGGCCTGCTCTTCCTCAGCGACAGCAGCACCCATTCTTCAATCACAAAGCCTCCTAAAAATATCCTAACTTCCAAACAAATTACTTATCTCCAATATCAGCAGTAATCCAGACTCAAAATTCTGGAATACCATCCTTAACTCTCTCCTGTCTAAAAGCTGCTTAAAGTTTACCTAATTGATCTCCTTCTTTGGCCTTGGAGCTTGTGTTTCAATGCTTTCCACTGAAGTGACTGCAGGTGGAAAACTCCTTCACTCAAAGAATGTTAAGAAGGTGTTACTTATGACCACAGGCAATAGATGAGAGGAAAGACCTTGGTGCATTTCAGGATAAACTAAAAAGGCGCTGGGGGGAATGTGCTGATGGAGCTCAGAAGAGATTAGTGGGAAGAGGCTTAGGGTGGAGCATAAATACTGGTGTGGATTAGTTGTGCCGAATGACCTGTTTCCGTGTTGTACAATGTGGCATATGTAATTAAATGTTAAATGTGTTAGATAAATGCAAGTTGTTGTTATAAATGTCAATCTCCAATTAGGCACCCCAGTCAATTCTATGGGTGCAATGTTGCCATGGGTTTTAGGATAGGACTATGATTTTCAGGTAAGGTGGAGATTCTGAGCGCCAACTTGCTGGCAGTGGGACCGGCTCAGCAATGTTACTGAATATAGGGACAAATTCCTGGTGTGGCCAGCAGAATCCAAAGGCCAAGGGAGAGGTGGGCACTGCTGAGGTAGGTAGTGATTGGGAGGGCACCCAAGAGGGGTCTCGGAGGGGTGGGTGGGCATAGGGATAAAATTAATGATGGGCAAGCAATGCAGACGAGCCCTTCAAGGTGGTCTTCCCTGCCCACCACCTCCTCTGTGAGTTATGGAGCCTCCATGCCCCAGGACTTCTTTCAGCCATAGGCTCCATGAAACTGGTGACCCACCCTCACACATACATGGGGTCAGCACTGCCACAGGCTAAACACCAAGAGGCTGGGATGCTCTTCCCTAATAAGTGTCTTAACTATCGAAACGAGCTGTCTGTCTTCATTCTGCAGGTAGCTGTTTCTCATTTGGTCAGTTGGGAATCTTCCTCGGATGGTGCCAAGAGCCACCATGACACAGCTCCCTGTTATTTTTCAGACCCCTCTGTCTCCCAACCTGGAAATTAGGAATTGGTGTACCTGGCCTCTGGGCACCGGTTCTATCTTCTTCTCATTCCTTCACTGTAATTACACATTCAAACACACAAATTAGGAGCAAGAGTAGGCCATTCGGCCCCTCAAGCCTACACTGTCATAAGATCATGGCTGATCTCGTTGTGGCCTGAACCTACATTTGTGTCTACCCACAGTATCCCTTGACTGCCTTATGTCAATAATCTATCTATTCAAATGTCCAACCCATCCATCCTGAACCATCTATAGAGCTCAACTGTCCATCCAATCCATCTGTCCATCTATGTCAGTGAAATGGGGACAAGTTGAATGTCATGACAGGGAACAATACTGGCAGATGTTTGTCCAAAAGGAAACAACACATGTGATCAACCACTTATTGAACAACAGAGGCAGGATTAAAATATAGATCTGGCATCAAGAAGGGTGTATTTTGGGTCTTGTGGTACAGTGGTAGTGTCTGTACCCCTAAGCCAGGAGACTCCAGTTCAAGACCCACTTGCTCCAGAGGTGTGTCTGAACAAGTTGATTTAAAATATAAGCCTACACATCTGTACTTTGTTCTCTGTGGATGGTTCTGTCAGGTGATTGCTGTCAAACAAATTGTTCAAACTTTATTCAGTTCCCATTCAAGCTTTGTTGGCTACACTGATAAACCAGTGTTTATTGCCCTTCCCCATTTTCCTTGGAGATATTAATAATTATCCAACCCCAGACTGAAAATAACAGTAAATATAAAGCTTGCATTTCAATAGCACCTTTCACAATGTCAGGAAATCCCAACACTCCTTACAGCCAATGTCTGTCTTTTAAAACATTGTCATTCTTGTGATGCAGGAAATGTGATGGCAAATTTGCCAAAATAATAACGACCAGATAATGTCTTGTGATCTTATAGGGTCACTTAAACTGGGAGTAAGTGAACACTGTGTATTTTGGACACTATTTCTACTAAGCAGAACAGTAAGTAACCAGAAGTCAACAGACTTAAAATAAATGGATAAAACACCACAGGTAAGATTAGAGACAACAAGGTGCAGGGCTGGATGAACACAGCAGGCCAAGCAGCATCATAGGAGCAGAGAGGCTGACGTTTCGGGCCTAGACCCTTCATCAGAGTTGGTTCTATGCAGCGGGTTGTCAAGATCGGGAATGTGGTTCCTTTGAAAAGGTGAGTTGGCTGTTTACACAACATTGAAAGCTTGCTGGCCTGTATGGAAGGAGAAGGGAAGAAAGAATAATTCGATAGATATTTCAAAGAGTCAGTCCCCAGGCACAATGGGTTGAATGGCGCTTCTGCTCTGTTCCATCATTCTACATCTATGTTGGTTCACAGATAAATATTGGCCAGAGATTCCCTGCTCCTCTTTGAAATAATGACATGGAATCATTTCCATCCAGCTGAGAGGTCAGGCAGGGCTTTGGTTTAATACTTTATTTGAAAGGCAGCACTTCCAACAGTGCAGCACTCCCTCGGTAATGCTCTAGATTTTGCATTCAAAGTCCGGAAAGTCTGGATTGGGCTTTCTAGCCCAGAGACAGAAGTGTGTGCTACTGAAGGCAGAACCAGGCAAAGTTTACAGGCTCACTGCTCTGAACCAGTTAGGGTTTTCACAATGTCTTATTCTTGTCGTAATGCAGTTTATCTCTGGCTACTGGCAGAAGTAAATCTGCTGATGAAATGAACTCATTGAGTTATTTGAGAATTGAGGACTTCTCAGCAGCAACTCAGGCAGGAGAGCGGGTTGAATGCAAAGAGGTGCCTCTATAAATGGCATAACAGCAACTTTTAAAAGCTCAAAAAGAGAATGAATAATATATATTTGAGTAAAAGACAATTACAACCCCAACACATAGCTTAATGCAGTGAAACAAATTGCTCCTAAAATCAATCAGCTTAGGCTTTCAAATCCAACAGAGGACTGGGACCTTGAGACCAATGTTGTGACCTTTTAAAGAAATTGTCATCCTTCAGTCAATGTGATGTTATGCCTTGCAGTGAGCGTCTTTAAGAAACATCCTCATTATATAATATGACCTGATAGTATGAAGATCTCATACTGTATCTTACTTCAGATCACTTGAAGCATGACACTGTACTGGAACCATACACTTCTGTTGTAATCTACTGGCTTAATATTAGCCAAAGGAATGTAATATTTGTACGTAACAGCTTGTTGTAATAAATGTCTGTTGGATTCTTTAATATCACGATATCCACCCCCAGTTTCTTATGTTACTGGAGATAATATGAGTATTGGCATATCAAGTGTATTCATTGTTGAGGGCAAACTCTCATCAGTTCACTACCCCAGACTCAGAGGATCTTGCAGACTATTTGGCCCATCATGCCTATGCTCACCCACTGAAACAGCTATGTTCTCACTCCTGTTACATTTTTCTCTTTCAAATACAGTATTGATCGATTTTCCTTTTATAAGCTCTGTTAAATTCTGTTTCCACTTCTGTTTCTAGTCACATGTTCCATATAAAAAAGAAATGCAAGAATAAGTGAATAGTTTCTCCTGACCTTTCATCTCACTGGCGATAAACTTACAGACACCCTCCCCCATAACCCCTGTGCCTATCTAAATTTTCCACAGTAGGGATGTTGTCATCTTTGCTGATTGCCCTTTATGAAGAACTAATGCAATCATTGGGGCTTTTAATCCATTTATAATGTCTTACGTCTATTGAATTTACATATTTTTTGTTACTAACACCTGCTTTATTGGTTAATTTTGGATTAATTGTCTCGGCTGTAACCTACTGCCACTTTGGAGAGAGAATTGGCGGGCAGCCCTGGACCCTCAACAACAAATGCTTGATATTTTGTTTCTCTTCAAAACTGCTGCTATTTCTGAGAATAGGAGGGAGAATCTGTGTCCCTCTGCCCAGCCCCGTGTGCTGTTGCTGGACAGGGTCAGCTGGCTTAGATCTGGCTCCACGCTGATTCTCCCCTCCCAGTCATCCTTCTTCAGAGGTAGCAGCACAAGGTACAGGGGTCAGGAGAGTGTGATACAGTGAGGGGCGAGGGTTCAGTTCCTGGAAGGCTGCCAGGTTTTCTTTCACTCTCATGATTTGGATTTCAATCTTTCTTTCAATGAAATGTTTCTTCATGAAGATTTTTATTGCTCTTGTTGCACCTTAGGCAATTGGGCTGGGCTACAGCTACCTGTGGTATCAGGCATCCCTCATAAGTGGTAGAGTCATAGAGCTTAACAGTATAGAAAAAGGCCCTTCAGCCCATCAAGTCTGCATAGGTCAAAAACAAGCACCTAATTATTCTAATCACATTCTGCCTCATCAAGTGGTGTCAACATAGAGTGAATGTTGGCAGGCTATTCAACTAAGAGGGGCATTGGAGCTGAACCCATTGCCATTAGACAGGTTTTCATTTTATGAAAGGGATTGGTGGTTGACAATTGAGAACCCTAGTTACTGAACACCTCCCACTCTTCCCCTACAATTTGTGGCCTGTCATCACCTGCTGCTGACCATCACAATGTGACCAAAATCTTGAAAGAAAAAACACCGTATTAAACCCTTCCAACAAAAGTTTATATGACAAGACTTCAAATAACACGCACAAACTTAAACTATTCACACTCGTGTACTGTCTTCGTGCCAATCTCCAGTTCAGCATTGCCTGTCCTCTGACACAGCACAGTTCCAGAAACTGCAGATGGCCTAAGAGGACGCCACTGATCAGCTCTGGGGCCTTGAGGGCTTATCTCTGTGGACAGGAGCACTGCCTCTTGCCCAGGGGCAGCACCTCAGCTATCCCGGTGATCTGCTGCAGGTCTGAGCGCTGGATGCCTATACAGCCATTGTCATAGAATCATAGACTAATACAGCATGGAAACCTCTAGCCCAAACTGGTCCATGCTGACCATGGTGCCCATTCAGCTAGTTCCAATTGCCTGCATTTGGTTCATATCCCTCCAAACCCTTCTCATCCATGTACCTATCCAAATGTTTTCTTAAATATTGCTATTGTATTTGCCTCAACCACTTTCTTGTAGCAGCAGTCTGATCCTGTATAGGGAACAAGCATGGATCTCAGTGCCTCAGGCTGAGCTCTCACTGCAGCATTGAAATTTTGAGGTGCTACTGGTGTTGCAATGGAAGCCGAGTTATCAGTCACCCAGATGCCGCATTGCGGTCAGCTCTGCAAGTATCCTCCCAGTGTTGACCTCCACTTCCACACCAGAAAAGTTATCTCTCAAACCCTATGCCAAGTCAGAACCAGACATCTCTATGCCTCCTTAATAGTGACAACAAACTCTGAATGGCCAAGGCATCAAACATCCTTATGTACATACCATTAAAGCTCCCCTATAGGCCACCCCATCAAAGTCCTCATTGGATTACCCTGCACCAGAATCTCTCCATGACCAGCCCCTCTGGTGAGCTGGTACACCAACTATCCTTTCTCTTGGCCTGGCTGCTGTTCACTGGTGCCCAGTGACTCACTGGCTCTAGATTCTCCTCTGAGGTATGAGCAGCATCAGCATCTGAGTTTAAGGCTCTGAGTGTCAAATCAAGTGGTTGTATCCCTTCTTCAGATGCCGCTTTTGCCTGTGCCCTTCATGGTAAAGCTTTACTGGCTAGCCAGGTGGCAGCTGTGGGCATTTGAGAATGCAGAGGGGATGGTTGGGGTGAGTTGTGCAAGTGGTTCAAGGTCACACCATCTGCAGCTTGTATTGTGCCAAAATGCAGGTGAGATGGGATTTGAGAAGGTTCATTAGACACGCTGCCTTTTTGAATGTTCTCATTTTTTGAAGATATAATAGCCTCAGTCATTGTTAGCTGGGTAATATGGAGCACTATTTTCTCCAAAGAGCTCAACAGGTGCAGACATATCCGTCCACTGCCAGTTTTCTTTGCTGCCCTCAGTAATCTGCCAAGAAAGAGGGAGTGTTAGTGAATGTGTTGTAATGTGTTTGGGGGATGTCCCTGTCATAGCTGAATATGGGGAAGTTGTGAGATGTGGGACATTGTGGTAGATTGTGGTAATTGAGGAGAAATAGACATAAAATTGAATCAACTCTTGATATTTTGTACAGCCATTCAATTGAACAAGTATATTTTCATTGAGGTAAATAAATTTAAAAACTAAGGGTTAAAAAATCAAGGGTAGACAGTGGCCTAGTGGTATTATCACCAGACTATTAATCCAGAGGCTCAGGTAACGTTCTGAGGACTGGTGTTCAAATCCTGAGTATGGCAGATAATGGAATTTGAATTCAATAATAATCTGGAATTAAGAGTCCAATGATGACCGTGAAACCATTGCCAATTGTCAGGGTGAGGGAAAAGAAACCCCTCTGGTTAGGTAAGGAAATCTGCTGGCCTACGTGTGACTCCAGGCCTATGGCAATGTGGTTAATTCTTAATTGCCAGATGAGAAATAAATGCTGACCTAGCTAGTGATACCTGCATCCCATGAATGAATTAAAATCAAACTATAATAATTGTACAGTAAACTTTGAGCTTTTCAATTTTTGTTGATTAAACAAAGTTTGCTGTACCTAGTCTACAGCAGATTGTTTGGACAGAGGAAACTTTGGCTAATTTATTCCTCTCCCACTTCCTCATAGTTCTGAAGCTCTCAACCCAGTTATATTGATTCTTTGAAATGTTTCAGTAATGAATCAATGAGCAGCATACTCACCTCTGAGTCCTGAAGGTTCTAAGTTCAGGTCCCACTCCAGAGGGTTTGAGTACATTGATTCTACAGTACTGACCTTATGGATGAGATCTTAAACTAAGGCTCTGTCTGAGCTCTGAGGCAGATGTAAAAGATTCCAAGGCACTAAAACTGGTGCCATAACCAATCTTCATCATTCAACTAACAATCACTAAAACAGAGTCATGGGTATTGCTGCTTGTGGAATCTTCAAAATTCGTTCCTACATTTCTTACATTACAGCCAGGTAAACTGATTAGAGAGGATCCACCACCTGGTTTAAAAACCACTGATTCCCACATTAAACATGAAACCCATTCAATCTCCAACTGGCACCCAGCCCTGCCGAGTCTTCACCATCCCCCCAGACCTACCCCTTACTGAGGACGAACGGTCAGTCCTCAGTAAAGGGCTCACCTTTGTCCCCCTCCACCCACAGATCAACGAATACCGCTCACGCTTGGACATAGAGCAGTTTTTCCGCCACCTCCGCCTCCACGCTTACTTCTTTAACCGTGAGCCTAACCCTCCCTCTACTGACCCCTTCTCCCGCTTCCAACACACCCCCTCCTCCTGGACACCACCCCAAGGCCTCCTACCCTCCCGCGACCTCTTCATCTCCAACTGCCGTCGAGACATCAATCGCCTCAACCTCTCCACCCCTCTCACCCACTCCAACCTCTCCCCTGCAGAACGTGCAGCCCTCCGCTCCAATCCCAACCTCACCATAAAACCCGCGGACAAGGGAGGCGCAGTTGTAGTATGGCGCACTGACCTCTACATCGCCGAGGCCAGACGCCAACTCTCTGACACCTCCTCCTACCGCCCCCTTGATCATGACCCCACCCCTGAGCACCAAACCATCATCTCCCAAACCATCCACAACCTCATCACCTCAGGTGACCTCCCATCCACGGCCTCCAACCTCATCGTTCCCCAACCTCGCACCACCCGCTTCTATCTCCTTCCCAAAATCCACAAACCTGAATGCCCTGGTCGACCCATTGTCTCCGCCTGCTCCTGCCCCACCGAACTGATCTCCAACTATCTAGACTCCATTTTCTCCCCCTTGGTCCAGGAACTCCCTACCTATGTCCGTGACACCACCCACGCCCTCCACCTCCTCCAGAACTTCCAATTCCCCGGTCCCCAACACCTCATCTTTACCATGGACGTCCAGTCCCTCTACACCTGCATTCCCCATGCAGATGGCCTTAAGGCCCTCTGCTTCTTCCTGTCCCGCAGGCCCGACCAGTCCCCTTCCACTGATACCCTCATCCGCTTAGCTGAACTCGTCCTCACACTCAACAACTTCTCTTTCAATTCCTCCCACTTCCTACAGACAAAGGGGTAGCCATGGGTACCCGCATGGGCCCAAGCTACGCCTGCCTCTTTGTAGGTTACGTGGAACAATCCCTCTTCCGTACCTACACCGGCCCTAAACCCCACCTCTTCCTCCGTTACATTGATGACTGTATCGGCGCCACCTCGTGCTCCCACGAGGAGCTCGAACAGTTTATCCACTTCACTAACACCTTCCACCCCAACCTTAAGTTTACCTGGACCATCTCTAACACCTCTCTCCCCTTCCTGGACCTCTCTGTCTCCATATCGGGCAACCACCTAGAAACCGATATTCATTTCAAGCCCACCGACTCCCACAGCTACCTAGAATACTCCTCCTCCCACCCACCTTCCTGCAAAAATGATATCCCCTATTCCCAATTCCTTCGCCTCCGCCGCATCTGCTCCCAGGATGAGGCATTCCACTCCCGTACATCTCAGTTGTCCTCGTTTTTCAAGGACCGTAACTTCCCCTCCTCGGTGGTCGAGAACGCCCTCAACCGTGTCTCCCACATCTCCCGCACCTCATCCCTCACATCCCGTCCACGCAATAAGAACCAAAAAAGAATCCCCCTCGTCCTCACGTACCACCCCACCAACCTCCGGATCCAACGCATCATCCTCCGACACTTCCGCCATCTGCAATCCGACCCCACCACCAAAGACATCTTTCCCTCCCCACCCTTATCTGCTTTCCGGAGGGACAACTCTCTCCGTGACTCCCTTGTCCGCTCCACACTCCCCTCCAGCTCCACCACACTCGGCACTTTTCCCTGCAACCGCAGGAAGTGCTACACCTGCCCCCATACCTCCTCCCTCACCCCCATCCCAGGCCCCAAGAAGACTTTCCACATCAAGCAGATGTTCACCTGCACATCTGCCAATGTGGTATACTGCATCCGCTGTACCCGGTGTGGCTTCCTCTACATCGGGGAAACCAAGCGGAGGCTCGGGGACCACTTTGCAGAACACCTACGCTCGGTTCGCAATAAACAACTGCACCTCCCAGTCGCGAACCATTTCAACTCCCCCTCCCATTCCTCAGACGACATGTCCATCCTGGGCCTCCTGCAGTGCCACAACGATGCCACCCGAAGGTTGCAGGAACAGCAACTCATATTCCGCTTGGGAACCCTGCAGCCCAATGGTATCAATGTGGATTTCACAAGTTTCAAAATCTCCCCTCCCCCTACCGCATCCCAAAACCAGTCCAGCTCGTCCCTGCCTCCCTAACCTGTTCTTCCTCCCACCTATCCCCTCCTCCCACCTCAAGCCGCACCTCCATCTCCTACCGACCAACCTCATCCCGCCCCCTTGACCTGTCCGTCCTCCGTGGACTGACCTATCCCCTTCCTAACTCCCTACCTACACTCACCTTTACTGGCTCCATCCCCGCCTCTTCGACCTGTTTGTTTCCTCTCCACCTATCCTCTCCTCTATCCCTCTTCTATCCGCCTCCCACTCTCTCCCTATTTATTTCGGAACCCCCTTCCCCTCCCCCTTTTCTGATGAAGGGTCTAGGCCCAAAACGTCAGCCTCTCTGCTCCTATGATGCTGCTTGGCCTGCTGTGTTCATCCAGCCCTGCACCTTGTTGTCTCGGATTCTCCAGCATCTGCAGTTCCTACTATCTCTGGGAGTAGTTTAGTTTGGGATTATGTTCGGCCTGGACTGGTTGGATCGAAGGGTCTGTTTTCGTGCTGTATGACTCTATGACTCTATGTCACCTCTGGTTCTTTTGCCAAATTATCTTAATCGCTAGTCAGGACCTTACTAATCCTGACCATGTGAATTAAGTCTTCTTTCAGTCAAAACCTCTCTGGCTAAATCCATACCAAGGGAATGAGATTTATAACATACCACAGTGAACCTCTGATAGGGATTATGCCTCAGTTGTCCTCTGTAGTCCCTATGAGAGGGCCACCATCTGAAATCCCTACAAGACAGCCATCGTCTGTAATGCTATGAGAGGGCCACCCTCAGTAATCCCTACGAGAGGGTCACCCTCAGTAATCGCTATGAAAGGGTTGCTCTCAGTAATCATTATGAGAGGGTGACCCTCAGTAATCACTACGTAAGGGTTGCTCTCAGTAATCATTATGAGAGGGTCACCCTCAGAAGTCCGTACGAGAGGGTCGCCCTCAGTAACCCTATGAGAGGGCCACCCTTGGTAATCACTAGAGAGAGTCGCCCTCAGTAATCGCTACGAGCCACCTTCGGTAATCCCTACAAGAGGGCTGAACTCAGTGATCACTACGAGAGGGCCGTCATCTGTAATCCCTATGAGAGGGCCACCCTTGGTAATCACTACAAGATGGCGATCATGGGTAAATCCCACGAGAACCACAGTAGCCAATTGCCATTAGTATCCCTAGTTGTGAAGTAGCATACTGCTCTCTAGCTGAAGTCTAGGGGAATATTTCCATGAGTTTTCCCTCAATCTCTTTCGATCCATCTTTCTCCGCATGCAGAGAGCACCCTGACAAGGACTGCTTCAAATAAGGATCACCTGACAAGGTTTGTCCTCTGTTGAGAGTTGTCCTGTGTCAAGAGTTGGGGTGGCACAGTGGTTAGCACTGCTGCCTCACAGTGCCAGGGAGCCAGGTTCAGTTCCACCCTTGGGTGACTGTCTGTGTGGAGTTTACACATTCACCCCATGTCTGTGAGGGTTTCCTCCCACAGTCCAAAGATATGAAGGTTAGGTGGATTGGCTATGCTAAATTGCCTGTAGTGTCTAGGTGGATTAGCCAAGGGAAATGCAGTGTTGGGGGTCTAGGTGGGATGCTCTTTGGAGGGTCAGTGTGGACTTGACAGGCTGAATGGTCTGCTCCCACACTATAGGGATTCCATGATTCTAAGTTGCCTTGTGTCAAGGTACCCTGTTGAGGGCTTTTCCCTGTCACAGATTGTCCTGTACTAAGGTCTGCCCTCTGACTTTGGGCATTTGTTGATTTACTCTATTTTTATGCTGTCAATCTCGCTGTGTCAATTACTTGTCTGAATCCTTTTAGCCAATGAGCATAGGATATCTACTCATAGCGTCAGATTAACTTGTGCCCGCTTTGTCCACTTCCATCATAAAGTCAGTGTTTCCTAAGAACAAACTGTTGTTCCTAAATAATTTGGGGACCAGGCATCAGTGACCTGGTAATCTTCATTATCATCAACATCAGCTTGCCTTTTGTCCTTGTTTAAGGAATTGCTAATGTTCAGGGAAGGGAAGTAACTGCTGTAGCAGACATTACATGAGGTCTGATGCTACACAGGCACTACTAAAAAAGGAATGTGATGGCCTAGTGGTATCATCGCTAGACTATTATTCCAGAAACCCAGGCAATGTTTTGGGAACCCAGCTTGGAAGCCTGCCATGGCAGATAGTGATATTTGATTTCAATAAAACATCTGAATTAAGAATCTAATGATGACCATGATTATCAGGAAAAGCCCATCAGATTCACCAATGTCTGTGGGGAAGGTAGTTCCTGGTATGGCCTACATGTGACTCTAGACCTACAGCAACATGATTGACTCTTAAATGGCTGATGGGGCAATAAATACTGACTCGACCAGTGGTGCCCACATCCTATGAATGAATAAAAAAAAAGTCCTATTTTAAAGGAATTCTGATTTCTAACTGCATTTCTTTTTCTTCGAGTGGGATGCTACAAGTTTATTGCTGGCAAGGCCAGTGTTTCTTAGCCATCCTGGATCGATGATGGTGGACCTTCCCTTTGAACTACTGCTGTCCATGTACCACTGCAATGCTGGTCTGGATGGTTGCAGGTTTGGAAGGTGCTGTCAAAGGAGCTTGGGTGAGATGCTGCAACTCGTAGATTGGACGCATTGTGCATCAGTGGTGAAGGGAGTGAATGCTGAAGGTGGTGGATGTGGTGCCAATCAAGCTGGATGTTATGGAGGTTCTTGAGTATTGTTGGGACTGCACCCATCCAGGCCAGTGGGGAAAACTGCATCACATTCTTGACTTGTGTCTTGTGGGTAGTGAACTGGCCCCTTCCCTTTTCATTGTGGCTGGTGTTGGTGTCTATCTTTCCCTAATTCTTGTTCTGTTGGGAGGCAAGCCCTCCAAACAGATGGAAGGTGAGATGGATGGTTGGTTTTCGGAAGGGAAAAGAAGGACTTATGCAGTAGTGGCCATCAAATTTTCTATTTTCCTTTTCCCATACAGGGCTGAATGGGGTGTGCTATTATCCAGCACCCTGAAATAAAAGACGTCATTCAGCAGATTCAGTTTACATTTCTAAAAACAGGATGACCATTTGAGTTTTTGTTTATCACCTTGTATAAAAGAGATAATTTTCCCCTTTCCAATCAGCCCTACGATCAGCCAATTTCCTGACATGTTAGACAACAGGGGACTTTTCTCCTTGCGTTCTGAACCTGGTCCCAATCTGGACTGTCTGATATTAGCTGTCAGTAAGATGGATCATTAAAAACCCAGTACTCAAAATGTGTTGAAAGGTTGTGACTCATGGCCTCTGCTTGTAATGAGCTATTGGTGATCGTGCCTCAGTGAACCTGGCACAGAATGACAAGCTGTGGGAATGACACCTGAAAGAACAGCAACAGGGTGAAGGGGTGCTGAAGGATTGGGAATGGTGAAAATAGAATTGAAAGGAGATAGAATGGTGAAGGAGACGGGTCTATAGAGGGTTAAGAAAAAAGAAGTTAAAAAGAGAGAGCAAAAGTAAGAAGAGAGTAATAAGCTTATGTTCAGGGCAGCAGTCAAATCATGCATGCAGCCGAATGGACACAGGAACAGCGCAGTTTACATAAGCCTGTTCACATAAAACATAAAGACAAAAAAAAACTAATAGGAAATAGATAGGAGGTAATAGGAAGGAGTTCAGAGTCAAGGTTAAATGTCAGAACCCCTGTGGAGGGATGACAGTGGAATTGCCGTGTGACACATGATGACCTGTTGTCCAAGTTTGGAGATAAGTAATATCCAGAACCTGTTTGAAGATTTTCTCCTTTACTGCAGGGTTTTTATTGTTGGATGGATTAAAAAAATGTTACAGGAGGTACAGATCTGGTAAAAAAATGTAACATTAATATGTTTACAGAAGAGCTAATTAACCAAATGTTAGCCCAAAGGAGCAGAGTTTCACTGAATTAACACCTTTACCAAATATGAAGGCACTGCACAAAGCAAGGCACAGAATAAAGGTATCAACATTCTGCCAGTCAGGGTTCATTTTCCAACCAGTCTGCACTCTCCTTTCATACCTTCTAAATGTTGCTTTCCCTTTACTTAGGCATTCTTGCAAAATGTCCTGATGGGTACGAGGTGAAAAGCTTCAACAAAATGTGTATTTCAGCAGTACTCAAGTTAACAAAGTCAAATTGAAAATGTCTCTGTTTACTATTTTGCTATCTCCTTCTGTATGGTAAGATCTACTAATTAACCCCAGGTCTTCAGAGACACACGTCTGTACGATCATTCCATGATCTCCAGAGGTCATCTTTTAAAATCCATTGATCTCCATCTTTTCACTTTTCCACAAACCACACTCTTCCCAGGAGAAATGACATAAGAACCAATCTATCTTACAGAATCTTTTTATTTCCCCTTGAATACATTTTTTAAAGCACAGGTTGAAGTTTTACAGTATTTACAAATTAATTGACAGTAATTTGAATTATGTATTAACAATTGTAACCTGAAATATACAGTTTCAAAAAAGCATTTTCAATTATAATTTAGTAGTCACTCAGTCTCTACAAGATTACCTTCAACTGTGCCGAACACCAAGTGCTTTTATGTGGGCATTGTAGTTTATTTATAATTGTGTTAATACCAGGAATCAGTTTTTGTATAAGATGAATGGCCACTTGGATTCAGAATTAGCTTACCCATTGAAGGCTGAGGGTAGTGGTGGAGGATGTTTTTCTGGCTGGAGGTCCGTGATGAGTGGTGTCCTGATGGAATCCATACAGAAACCACTGCTGTTTCTGATAATATATAAATGACTTGGATGAAAATGTATGTGGGCGGGTCAGTAAGTTTGCAGAAGACACAAAGATTGGTGGAGTTGTGAATAGTGTAGAAGGTTGTCAAAGGATACAGCAGGATACAGATCATTTGCAGATATGGACAGGGAAATGGCAGATGGAGTTTAATCCAGGTAAGTGTGAGGTACTGCATTTCGGGAGTTCAAATGTTAAGGAAAAGTATACAATTAACCGCAGGACCCTGAAAAGCACTTTTGTATGGTGGGATCTTGGTGTTCAAGTCCATAGCTCCCTAAAAGTGGCCATACAAGTAGACATGGTGGTAAAGAAGGTGTAAGGCATACTTGCCTTTATTGATGGGGAATTGAATACAAGAGTCAGGACGTAATGTTGCAGCTTTATAAGACTTTGGCTAGGCCACAATTAGAGTATTGCATCCATTTCTGTTTGCCACATTACAGGAAGGATGTGGAGGCTTTGGAGGGGATGTAGATGAGAGGGTATGAGCTTTAAAGAGAGGCTAGAAAAACTCAGGTTGTTTTCTCTGGAGCGGTGAGGCTGAGGGGAGACTTGAAAGAAGTCTATAAAATTATGAGATGCATAGATATTGTTGATTGTCAAAATCTTCCTACCAGAGTTGAAATGTCTAAAACTAGGGGGCATGCATTTAAGGTGAGAGGGGTAAAGTTCAAAGGAGATGTGAGGGGTAAGTTTTATACACAGAGAGTGGTAGGAGTCTAGAACGCGCTGCCAGGGATGGTGGTGAAGGCAGATACAATAGGAGCGTTTAAGGAACTTTTAGATAAGCAGATGAATATGCAAGGAATGGAGGGATATGGATCCTCAAAGGCAGGCAAAAGGGATTAGTTTAATTTGGCATCATGTTTGGCACAATATCGTGGGCCAAAGGGCCCATTCTTGTGCTGTACTGTTCTGTGCTCTATGAACTGAGAGCAGATTACAAAAATAGTTTGGTTCATGAAGTTGAAGTCCGAATTGTGTGTAAACATTTATCATATTGCAGTGAATTTTAAAAAAAGTCTTCATCCATTTCAACA
This sequence comes from Rhincodon typus, assembly GCF_021869965.1. NCBI lineage: Eukaryota > Metazoa > Chordata > Chondrichthyes > Orectolobiformes > Rhincodontidae > Rhincodon > Rhincodon typus. The sequence goes on along the minus strand of NC_063347.1, from coordinate 55,830,540 downwards.
GGAAAGGAGTCCAGGTGTTTCTTTCTTCTTGTGTAATGTGATTTTGATCATTTCTTCTTTCCAGATGAGTTGGACAAAGACTGCTGTCATGGTGTTTTTGACCATCCCGTTCTCTCCCTAGTTACCCAACACTTTGTGAAAAGTGTTAACCTCATCTCTCACTTCTTTTACTGAGAGTCCATTCCACACCCATTACAGAGGTCCTTTATCTAATCAGGTAAATTCTTTCTCCAGGTTTCCATATAAACAGTGGTCACTAGATGAAGTGCTGGTGGCTGGAGCCAGGCCCAGCATTACCTGTAAATATTTTGGCCTACTCACTCTTCCTGCATCTTCAATGTTTTGTCTCATTGCACCATCTCCTATTCTTCACTTATTCTTTCCTAAGGCAACAAACAAATTCCTTTCATTCCTGTCATCTTCAATCTACAGCCTTTCTAAGGTCAAACTTGGTGTCACCCAGCCCTTACTTTCTGATGTAACTTGACCTGTATTTGATTCTTTCCAACCTTAGGTGTTCCTCCCTGTGAACCTCACACAAGAGCCTCTTCCAGATGAAACTGCAAAATGAGGAAGGGAAAGATTTAAGGTTGAGTTTTAAACTGCAAATTGGCTTCTGATGCCAATGATCAAATTAAATGACTGTTTCAATCTTTTGTCAAATCCTCTGCTCTGTGCCCAGTAACAATGGAAATTAGGGAGATTCCAGTCCAATTCTGGAAGGTTACCAATACTAGAAACAAGGGTGCTTCTACAGAGTTTGCAAGCTGATGACAACAGTAGAACGGGAGAGACACTGAGAAGGGGGGCAGAAAATTGGTCACAGCCTCACACAGAAAACAAGCACTTTATGTCCCATAACTGCTTAGCATGTGGCTGTTAAAAGAAAAAATATAGCTGATTGCTGATAAATTTGCACCAAAGACATATATAGAATTCCCTTAGTTAAAATCCACCTTCCCATTTCCTCCACCCACTTTGTACAGAATTCTTAGTCTATTTTGATGTTTTCCTGTTTATCTGCTTTCTATTTTTAACGCAGTGGCAGAAGGCCCACTATTGGTCTAAGTCTCAGTAAAATAACATCACTGAGGTGATAAAATAAGATGACGTACACACAGGATGCCAGTAATTAAACCAACCAGGAGAGAGGAATGTCGTTGAATAGTGTGTGATATCCTGTAATCTTTGTTCCTTTGATTAGGCAAGCATTATATTTAGCCAGCATTTACATCTACCTAAATTATTTAGACAACTCTGACTTGTCCCCTACATCTGACTGTTCACAATCCTCCTGAAATGTCAATTATTCCCCATCATCTGACTCTGATCATCCAATGATCTCCATTGATACTAGTTCAAGCTGATTGTGTTCAACATCCCCAGCCATCTTTGTCTCAATCTAGTTGGAGGGTCCCTTTACTCTAGCCACTCCCCATCCCTGCTCCCTAGTTAGTCTGATTCACTTGCTATAACATTTCTTTGCTTATCTTATTAACTTTTCACAGACTGTAGTCATTATCAATGTGCTTGGCAAACTTCACTTACTAATTAGTTACAAAAACAGACCTCAATTCAAACATAGGTCTGCACTTAAGATTATATAAACCACTCTGCAATTCAAACAGCATTCTCCCAAAACAGGACAGTTAACAAATTATTAATAAGATCATTCACCATATGGACCAAATCCTAACAGACTGACATCTTTCTTTGCTCCTGCTAAGGGTTAGTGAAGAGTGTTTCAGTTTGTGCTCTTAGCTTCATTCCCACCTTTTTCATGGTTCTGTCCTCAACTTTATTCATTCAAGATGCTATAGATTAGTTGAAAAGAAACAAAACAACGGAATAATTGACCGCACCACCCTCACTAGTGAGCAGAAAACTCATTTAAGTTTTAATGGGAGCAAGAACCCAAGTCTTCATTCATTTGATTACAGACCCCTCCTCTGTCCAGATACGAATCCTCCTCTCACTTCCTCCCCGGATTCGACCCATCGTCTCAATCCATGCCCAGGTATGGCCTCTTCCTCCCTGCCCTGATACAATTCCTCTTAAATCTCTGTATGTACATGCCTTTTTGTTTCAATCCCTATAAGGACATGATCCCTCACCTCAATTTGCATCCAGATACACTTTTCTCATCCTGATTCAAGCCGATATACAGAGCTCTGAGTTTGATTCCAGTCTGTATACTGTGCATTGGAGGTTTGGGTCCCCACATCCTGATCCAGATTTATGCACAATCCCTGTTCTGATGTGTTTTGGCTCTTCCCATCAGCCAATTATGGAGTGACAGACAAATTAGTTATACTAACACTTTAAAAGTGTGCCCTCTAGTACTCGATCCATTTACGAGTGGGAACAATTTCTCCTCATCCACTTTGTTCCAGACGCTTAATAATTTTGAAATAACTTGCCTCTCAACGGTCTCTTCTCCAAGGAAGGCAGTCCCAATTTCTCGAAGCTTTCCTCATAACTGAAATTTCTAATCCCAGAACCAATCCTGTAAACCTCTTTTTCATCGCTCTCAAATGCGTTCACATCTTTCCTACAGTGTGGTGCCTAGAACTGTACACAATACTCCAGCTGAGTTTTAAACAGCGTGCTATGCAAGGTCTAGTGCTGCCTCCTTTGTTGTTGGATGGGACACATTCTTCTGTTGGAATTTCTCCTGAACACAATCTAGAAACATCTGCCACTATCTCAGTCTATTCAAGTCCCTATTATAACTGCTGTAGATGTTCACTCCTCCCTGAATTTTCTTCAAGATTTGTTCCTCTTCATCCTTCCCACTAGTTGATATTCTATAGAATACACCAAACAATGTAATTGTACTCTTCTCATTCCTTACTTCTAGCCAAATTGATTCTGTCCTTGAACTCTCTGAAAGATTCTCTTTCTCCAGCACTGCAATGCTCTCTTTAACCAAAAAAGACACCCTCCTCCTTTTATTTCCTATGCTATCTTTTCTGAACACTCAGATCTGTCCCTCCTCGAGTCAGATCTCATTATAGCTACAACATAATATTTCTGCACGACAATCTGTGCCTGTAACTCCCTGGTCTGATTTATCATATTCTGTGCATTCAGGAACACGCAGTGTAACCCTGATTTAGACTTCATTATTTTCTCCTATACTTTGATGCCACCTATTTACTTTTCTCTATTTTAATGCTATCTCCTTCTGCTAGCATGTCAAGCATCCTGTTATAACTCTCTAATATTCTCTTCTGATTCTCACACCCCTGCTGAATTAGTTTAAATTATTCCCAACAGCACTAGCAAAACACCCCGCAAGGAATGCAGTCCTGGCTCTGTTTGACTTGTACAGGTGCCATCCATCCCAGGGTCAGTCCCAGTGACCCCAGAATCTAAAGCCCTCCTTCCTGCACCACTTTTCCAGCCACATATTCATCTGTTTTATTTTCCTATCTCCGTACTCCGTTGCGTGTAGGACAGAGTAATTCAGACACTACTATTTTAGAAGTCCTGCTTGCTAATTTTCTATCTGGCTCCTTAAATTCCGACTGCAGGACCACATCTACTTACCTACCTACAACATTGGTCCTAAAGTGGAGCAAAACCTGTGGCAGTTCACCCTACACCAGAAGAATGTCCTGTAGGTGTTTCGTGACATCCTTGACCCTGGAACCAGGAAGGCAACACACTATTCTGAAGTCACATTAATGGCCACCAGAAACGCCTGTCCGTTCCCCTAACTAATGAACGCCATCAGCACTGCCCTTCCCTCCTATACATCTGGGTTGCCTGTGGGTACCATGGGCTTGGCTGCTGCTAAACTCCTTCAAGGATTCATCGCACTTACCAATATTCAGAACAGAAAACCATTAGTGAGCAGGACTTCTGGGGACTCCTGCATTACCTGCCTGTTTCTCTTGCACTGCCTGGTCCCTGCTCCCTCTTTCTCTCCTAACATTGTTTCGTCTTGTCCTTGCTCTCTCACCTCACACACTGTTTATTTGCTTCTAGCTCTCTCTCTGTCATAGAATCCGTACAGTGTGGAAGCAGATCATTCAAACATTGAGTGCACACTGCCACCCTGGACAGCATTACATCCTTACTCCATAACCCTGCATTTCCCAGGCCTAACCCTTCTAGCCTGCACATTCCTAGACGCTGTGGCCAATTTAGCATGGCTAATCTATCTAACCTGCACATCTTTGGACTGTGGGAGAAAACTGGAGCACCCAGAGGAAACCCACTCAGACACAAGGAGAATATGCAAGCTCCACACAGACAGTTGCCCAAGGCTGGGAATCAAACCCGGGTCCCTAGTACTGTAAAGCAGCATTTCTAACTACTGAGCCACTGTGCTACCCATACTTGCATAGAATGAGTGAGAGTGCTCCATTGAATGGAGTGTGGAGAGAGCTATAAACAGCTGAGAATGAGTGACAGTGTTCCAGTGAACTGAGTATTTAGAAACCAAAACCATTTACACAGACTGTCTGTCAGTGAATTGACTGGCGAGAGCTATAAGCAGTGACACAGAGTGCGAAAGTGTGTGCTTTGATGAACTGACTTCAGAGAGAGCTTTAACTAGTTGCATAGTGCGAGTCAGTGTGTTCGGGTCAATTGACTAGGGAGAACTATATCCAGTTAGGATGTTCAAGTGAACTGACTGTGGACAGAACTATAACCAGTTAGATGGAGTGAGCGAGAGTGTTCTAATTAAGCGACTGCGGAGCGAGACAGTTACGGAGACTGAGAGAGTGAGTTCCAGGAACTGACTATGGAAGTATCTATACCCATTTGCATAGGCTGAGAAAGTGTGTGCAATTGAACTGACTGAGTCAGCTTTAACCAGTTACATAGACAGAGCGAGTGTCTTGCAGTGAACAGACTGTGGATTGAGCCATAACCAGTTGCAGAAAGTGAGTGAACGTGTTCCAGTGAACAGACTGCAGAGTGATCCATAACCAGTTACAGTAAGAGACAGTTTTCTAGTGGAACTGACTTTGGAGAGAGCTATAACCAGTTCCATAACTGTGGTTTCCGGTCCACTGTGGTTGACAAGGCCCTCATTTGCATCCGACCTATCAGCTATGCTTCTGCTCTTGCCCCTTCGCATCACTCACAACTGCGTGATTGGGTCCCCCTTGTCCTCACTTTTCATCCCATCAGCCTTCGCATTCAGAGGATTATTCTCAAACATTTCACACAACTCCAACAGAACGCCACCATCCAACCATCCATCTTCCCCTCAGTCCCCCTGTCTGCATTTCATAGGGATCATTCCCTCTGGGACACCCTAATCCATTCCATGACCACAAACACCACCCCTCTTACCACGGCACCTTCCTCTATAACCACAGAAGGTGCAACACCTGCCCCTTCACCTCCTCCCTGCTCACCATCCAAGGGCCTAAACAATCTTTCCAGGTGAAGCAGCATTTCACCTGTACTTTCTCCAATCTTGTGTACTGTATTCACTGCACCCAACGTGGCCTACTCTACATTGGAGAAACCAAATGCAGACTGGGTGACTGCTTTGCAGTACACCTCTGGTCTGTGCGCAAGCACGACCCCAAACTTCCCGCAGCTGGTCATTTTAACACAGCATCCTGCTCGCATGCCCACTTGTTTGTCCTCAGCACGCTGCAGTGAATCACAGTGCAAACTGGAGGAGCAATATCTCATTTTCAAACTAGGCATTTTATAGCCTTCTGGACTTAATATCGAGTTTAACATCTTTTCTCCACCAGCACTCTACACTCACCACCACAACCCCTGCACCCACCCACCCCCAATCTATAGCATAAATACTGTCCCCTCCACACTTCACTTCAGTTCTGATGAAGAGTCACCTGGACTTGAAACGTTGGCTTGCTGTCTCTCCATGGATGCTGTCTGATTTGCTATGATCTCCAGCATTTGTTGTTTTCAGTACAGATTCCAGCATCTACAGTAGTTTGCTCCCAGAAATAGTGTATTCCAGTGAACTGACTGCAGAGTGATCCATAACCGGTTACAGAGAGAGGGTGTTTCGGTGAACTGACTGTGGAGAGAGCTATAGTCATTTCCAGAGAGTGAGATAGTATATTCCAGTAAACTGACTGTGGAGAGAGTTATACGCAATTACACAGTCTGAGTCAACGTGTTTCAGTGATCTGACTGTGGAGAGAGCTTTAACTAGTTACACAGACAGAGTAGGTGTGTTCAGTGAACAGACTGTAGATAGAGCTTTAACCAGTTACATAACATGAGTGAGCGTGTTTAGTGAACTAACTGACGAAGAATTAGAACCAGTTACACAGAGGGAGTGCGTGTGTCCTCACACTGTTTTATCTGGCTCCTGCGCTCTCTCTCTGTGTCTCTCTGTCTCCTCACACTGAGAAAGAGGGGACAGAGGTCACAAAGTGATGGTTTATTTTTAAAGGACAAAAGACAGTAACTGCACTAACCCAAGAATACAGTTATTCAGAGAAAATCCTTCATTTACAAACAGCATTCAAACACAAATGGTCTGTATTTTCAATGAGCAAGACCTGAATTTTATTTGGAGAAAACTTCTGGTCATTCAGTACTGGATGGCAGACAAGTAGTGTTGAAGAATAAGAGAGAGTGGAGAAATGTAGAGAGGTTGTGGTCAGGTTGAGATAGGTGTTGTCAACAGAAATGTAGAAACTCTACTCTCAAGTGGGCCTGTGGTCATTCTCAGTCATTGATTCTCTGCCCTCTACCTGTTTAAATGATATTAGTTGATAGTTTTCAGTTAACCTTTTACCTTTACAAAGGGCAAGGAGGTAAGTCTATTCACATCACCACTTTAACACAACTTGCTCTCTCTTTGTCCTCTAGCCCTGAGAAGTTAATGTCCTGTGAGGACAAATGCCTTGTGTGGAGTTTGTGTTGACCTCTGAATTTTGGCTCCACCTTGAGGCTGATCAAAGTAGTGTTTTGTGGAATGATTATTTTTGACATAATCTTTGGGATTTGCCTAACATGTTTAGTGCAAGTCCCTTTCTCCAGGATATAATTCTATCTGATGACATCTTTACACTGTTAAACACTCTGTAAGCATTTCAAAAGTGGGGGTAGGATATCATGCATTTCAAGTAGTTTTCAGCACCTGGTTCCACCTGTAGCATTGAGCTGTCAGCCACAGATTGAACAACCTGCATCTTTGGGTTGTATTAGTTTAGGTGTAAATTTTGGAACATGGTGTTTACAAAGATAGGTCACATAGTGTCTGTCTACCATAACCACAAAGAAGTCTCTCATGTTATATCTCTGGGTCAGTATAACTTTAAAAGACACGCTTTAAACTATTGTCATAGTATCATAGGAAATGACCAGAGGGTCTAAAGGTGTAAGATTCCATCTTATCTCAGGATTACTTGAAGTATGACACGCTATTGAAAAAATGCTACTCAATGTTTTCTGTTGTAAACTAATGCTTGTATATAATAGCCAGAATAAACACCTTTTGGATTCTTCAATATCACAATATCCATACTCGATTTTTTATATTACAGGAAGTAATAAAAGTATTGCTGCATCAAGTAAAACACCTGGAGGCAAACCTCACACCACCTCATGCAATCAGCAAATGAATTTCAACACAGGTAAGTCTGGGATTTTGACATTTGACAGGATGGATAAAACAGGGTTACATGGGCAAAAGCAGCAAAGGAACCTACGGATACAGATATACAAATCATGACTATGCAGGTTAACAAGATCATATAACTTACTGATCAACTGTATCATTCACACATGGACTATATTGTGTAAACCCTTCTCTTTTCATGATACCCTACATGTGCAATTTCTTTCAAGAGTTATTTACATTTCCTATACACCAAATTTCTTCCGCATGTTTTAACTTTGTTTTAAAAGCTATTTAATGTATGAATGTAGGCATTCAGGAAATACAACATTTCAACTTATCAAAACTGTTTTCTTTAGCCGACAAATGCCCAAAATACATCAGAAAATAAACATTTCAGGTATTTTATTTTGCAGCTTATTTCAATTAAAAATGCAGTCTGCTATAAATTTACAGTAATGTGTTTCAATTTGTATGGTGTGTGTTCAGATTGGAAAATGTCGAAGGAACCCAACTCCGTTCTAATATTTAATCGATAGGAACCTATTATTTGCTTAAAGTTGCAATTTTCAGGAAAATAACTTCGAATTTAGGCAAGGACTTATTGTAAATAAATGCAAGTGTTTCTTTTCATGGAAAGCTGTATTATCACAAAGTCCCATCAGGTGGCAGAGTGAGTTATTTGACATTGCGAGCAGCACCCACCTCATTAGTCAGGATTGACAATATCTGCAATTTAAATCTGCCCACTCATCACTGAATAGCTCTCATCCATCGAATATGCAAAGAGTGTAAACGTCAGGGATAAATAAAGGCTCATATTCCATGTTTGAATGTTCCAAGCAGATTTCCAGCCAGCGCTCAAAAAGCACAAGGGTGGTTGGCAAATTCACCACCGGAGGTGTACAAAATTCCTGGGAAAATTCAGAGAAATGTCAAGAATAAAAGAAAGATAGAATTTGTGAAGGAGTGATCTCAGTCAATCCGCTTGAGTGAGACAAGAGCCCTTTGAGGCTGAGGTTTGGTCAGTTGATTTGATTTATCACTGTCACATGTATGGAGGTACAGTGAAAGGTATTGTCTAACGTCCTTCACAGGCAAGTCGTACTATACAAGCACATCAGGGTAACAGAACGGAGTGCAGGATACAATGTTACAGCTGCCAACAAGGTGCAGATAGAGATCAACATAAACATGCCTATTCAAAATTCTGATAACAGTGGAGAAGTTGTTGTTCTTGAATCTGTTCATACATGTATACAAACTTTTCTATCTTCTGCCCAATGGAAGACGGTGGAAGACAGTATAATCAGGATGGGAGAGGTCTTTGATTACATTGGTTGCTTTCCCTATGCAGCGGGAAGTATATATGAAGTCAATGGATGGAAGGCTGGTTTGTATGATGGACTGGGCTGTGTTCATAACTCTGTAGTTTATTTTGGTCTTGGGAAAGCAGCTGCCATACCACACTGTGATGCATCCAGATAGGGTGCTTTCTATGGTGCATCTATAAAAAATGTTATGAGTCTTTATGGACTTGCTAATTTCCTTAGTCTCCTGAGGAAGGAGACACATTGCTGTGCTTTCTTGACTGTATCGTCAATGTGGGTGGACCAGGACAGATTGTTGGTGATGGTCACTTCCAGGAACTTGACCCCCTCGACCATCTCCACTTCAGCACCATTGATGCAGACGGGGCGTGTCCTCCACTCCACTTCCTGAAATCAATGACCAGCTCCTTCATTTTGCTGATGTTGATGGAGAGATTATTGTCTTTACACCATGCCACTAAGCACTCTATCTCCTCCCTGTACTCTTTTTTGTCATTGTTTGAGATCCAACCTACAACAGTGGTGTTGTCAGCAAACTTGTAAATGGGGTTCGTGTGGAATTTGGCGACACAGTCGTGTGTATAAAGAGTATAGTAAATAGAATGATTGTCAAAAGAGCTAATGGCCTCTCTAGCATCTTTTGATATGGAGTTCTTGAGATGCAAGTGAAAACATTATTTCATTCGTTATCAACACAAACATGAGCAACCTTGAAGATTGTGCATTGAATAGACATGATTTGGTTATAATCTCACTTGAATTCTTTATCCAGAACCTGTTTCATGTCAGCAAAAAAAGCAACCTTCATTATCCCTTTGTGGCCATAACTTAAATTGTGATCTTAATCCTGAACTTTATCCATTCCCAATAAGTTCTCTGGTGTCAAATATTTAGAATTTTCATTGGTCTATGGGAGATTTATTTGCAATGAATTAACAAAAAATCTTTCCGATTTCAAGATTAAATATTTAATATATACACATGTAAGGTTTAGTAATTGTGCTATCCTTTCTTTCTGAAGAAGAACCCCCACTCTGCAGAAAAGCAGACACAAATATAGATGATAATATACAACGTGACCTAATCAAAAGGTAACCCCGAAAATTAAATCATAGTCCTCAAGAAAATCTCACTAGGATATGCCAAACAAAAACTGACCCCTGTTTCTGACATATTTGCCTGATATCCAGGTTTGGATAAATAACAAAATCTCTAGTTAAACTATGACTGGAAACCAGTCACCAAAAAATTTGCTGCTGCTGTATCAGCGATTATTGGATACCTAAGAATCTTGTGACGAATTCCTTTTTGTTTTGGTTATAGTCATTTGTTTTGTATAACTCAGCAATCGGAGAGAATTGTGAACATTCAGGGAATTTGATGTGCAGTATTAATTACACTTGATTTTGCCTAGCAATAGGGACAGGGCTTGTTACAAGGTTTTCAATGGGTTACTCAAAACAATTCAAGGGTCAGTGAAGTTTGAGTGCTATTGGACAGTCAATTTTAAAAGTTAGATTGTGAGGAGCAAGCTCCATACAGGGCAGGACTTGTTAGCTGTGATGCTGAGAAGGCGGCTGAACAGTTGGGGTTCAAGGAGCTGTTTGACAGCTCAATGCAGTTCAGACTCAGGACAAGTCCTGAGAGCCAGTAGATGCAGCTAAATGTTGAAGTTAGGATGCAGAAGACCAGCAGACTGTTGGAGACTTGGAGCAATTAGTAATTCAGTGTAGTGGAGAGTAAGGTAAAAGAAACCCACAGCCAGTAAATACTTTACAAATACTAGACAGAAATACTAGACGTTGGAGAAATCATGGGGTATGATTGGCTTGAAGCTGGCCTTGTGCCTGTGACCTGGTGTTGGGAGTGCAGTACAAAAAAAAAATTGGCCAGCTGGTCCGGGATCATAATCTCATTTCACAGTGCATTATACATCAGATGTACTCCACCTGCCATGTTAGTAAGGACTCCTGCATATCTAGTCAAGATCAATCCCTGAAAACTGACATTTGTACTAGCTAACTGGCAGGCTCAAGTGATCTAATGGTAATGTCTCTATCTCTGGATCAGAAGGTCCATATTTAAATCCCATCTGCTCCAGAGGTGTTCAATAATATGTGCCTGCTCCACTGGCTATCACCTTCCGCTCCAACCAGCACCTCAGTTTTGGTAAATATCTCAATTTGCTAACAACCATCTCATTTCTAATTATCTCTTTCCAAGTACTACCTAACTGCCTAACACACTCCAAATGCCATTCAAATTGCAGATCTCACAATTCAAGTTATTTACACTTCTCACTGACCCTTTACAAACTGTGTAAAGGTGTTGCCTTTTAACTGAGATGTAGAATGAAAAAGAACTATGTAAGTAAGGAGTTTCGACAGGACCATGGTGATAAACATCACAGAAATAACTTAATGAGCCTTTGTTTATTAATTAGACAGACAGGGCCTCAAGAGACAGAAACCACCCTTGCCTACCATAAAGATATTATCTCATCAGCTGTTACTAGGTAACAGTAAAGGCTCATCATGCACACATTAAATATATATTCTGAATAACAAGTAAAAAGCAGATTTAAAGATAGAAAATGTTGGAAATATTCAAGAGCTTGGGCAGCCGCTGTGGAGAGAGAAACAGATTTAGTGTTCAGATTAATGACCTTTCAGTGGGAAAAGTTGGAGAAAGCAGACAATAGGATCTAATGCAGGTGGAAGATAAAGGAAAGATCTGTGCTGGGGAGGGTAGGAGATAGGAGAAAGTAAATGTTGAGAGTTGCTTGTACAGAACCAAAGGGAGTGGTACTGGGACAAGTAAAGGAACAAAAGAGGTGGAGGGGAAAATAAAGAACAGCTGCTACCTGAAAGCAAAAACTGGAGAAAGACTAAAATTAGATTGACATATGCTAAGAAAAAAAGCAATAAAAACAGATGCAGAGATTGAGAAATGAGTATGTCGCTTGGGCCATTTCAGAGAGCAGTTAAGAGTCACCCACATTGCTATGGATCTGGAGTCACACGTATGCCAGACCTCATAATGACAGATTTCCTTTCTAAAAGGACTTCAGTTAAACAGATGGGTTTTTAACAACAATCGATGATAGTTCACATGGTACCATCACTGAGACTAGCTTTCAATTCTAGGTTTACCAGTTGATTTCAATTTAGGGCAACAGGCCCACCTGTTTATCATTAAATATCCTGGTCTCTCAATTGATTTCTAAAAATGGGAACACTGCGGCAAGCCAAAGGGAGAGTGGTTAGTGTTTGAGCAAGCTGGAGAATTAAAATGGTGGGAGACTAAAAGCATAAGGTCATGTTCATGGATTGAATCCAAGTATCCTGCAACGGGGTCACTCAATAAATGCTGTTGATGTGGTGTACATGGACTTTCAGAAAGCGTTTGATACAGTGCCACACAACAGGTTTGTGAGGAAAGTCATAGGTCATCGAATGAAAGGGACAGTAGCAACATGGACACAAAATTAACTTTATGATAGGAGACAGCGTATTGGTCATTGATATCTTTCAGTCTGGAGAAAGGTTTGTAACAGAGTTCCCCAGGGGTCAGTTTTGGGATCCCTGCTTTTCCTGATATATATCTTAATGATCAGGATCTTTGTGTGCAAGGGGCAATTTCAAAGTTTGCTGGTAGTTTCAATGCAGAAGTGCAAAGTAATGCATTTTGGCAAGAACAGCACGAAAAATAATATAAAATAGTGGGTATGGGAGTAGATGGACCTATGTGTATAAGTGTACGTCATTGAAATCAGCAGGGCAGGCAGAAGGCAAGAAAAGCATAGTTATCCTCGGCTTCACTAATAGGTGCATAGAGTACAAGAGCAAGAGTTATTGTTGAATTTCTACATGATGCTTGTTAGACCCCAACTGGAGTATTGTGCACAGTTCTGGGCACCATATTACAGGAAGGATGTCAATATATTGGACAGTGTGCAGAACAGGTTTACACAAATGGCTTCAGGGATGAGGAACTTCAGTTATGAGGATAGATTGAAGAAATTAGGACTGTTCTCCTTGGCAAGAATGCTGAGGAGATTTGACACAAAAACAAAGTTGCTGGAAAAGCTCAACAGGTCTGGCAGTGAAGAAAAAAGAGTTAACATTTCAGGTCTGGTGACCCTTCCAGGAGATTTGATGTGTTTTTAAAATCATGGATAAAGTAGATAGGAAGAAACCATTCCTGCTCATAAAAGGAACAAGTGGGTACAGATTTAGAAATCTGTAAAAGAAGCAAAGATGGGGTGAGAAACAACTTTTTCACTGTGAGTAGTGGAGGTATGGAATGCACTGCCTGGAACTGTGGCATTCAGGAGGGCACCGGATGATTATTTGGATAAAAATATGTGCAAGACTATGGGGGGAAAAGCAAAAGATTAGCACTAGGTAATGATACTCCTTTAATGAGCCAGTCTAAACACAATGGAACAAATGGCTTTTTTGGATTATAACACGTCTGCCATCCGTGAATATGCATTTGGCCTCTCCATTGTAGAGCAGTTTGCATCGTCATCCAGTAGATTGGGGTGGGGGTGGATTGAAGAGTGAACAAAACTACCTTTTAGAATGGTGAATGGGAAGAGTGGTGGCATCACACTGAAGGTGAGGAAGATTGTAAAGGATCTTTAGTTGAATGTGAAGGCAGGTAAGAGAACCATATCATGGTTCTTTAAGTGAGAAGAAGGGGTGAGAGAAGTGCAACAAATGGGTCATACATATTTGAGGGGAATCCTTGGAGGACGATAAATGTCATATTGGAAATGCTGGTATGGAAGGTTGCATCATATACAGATGCAATGGAGAAATGCGCAGAATTAAACTTGATGTGGGATGTAGCCCAGAGAGCTGTACGAGTCATAGAGTTGTACATCATGGAAACAGACCCTCGGTCCAAATCATCCATGCTGACCAGATACTTAAATTAATCTCGTCCCATTTGCGAGCATTTGGCCCATATCCCTCTAAACCCTTCCTAATCGTACAACCCAGCCTCCAACACTTCCTCTGGTAGCTCGTTTTATACATGCACCATCCTCTATGTGAAAAAGTTGCCCCTGAGGTCCCTTTTAAATCTTTCTCTTCTCACCTTAAACCTATGCCCTCTAGTTGTGGACCCCCCCAACCGGGGAAAAGACTTGGCTATTCAGCTTATCAATACCCCTCATGATTTTATCAACTTCAAAAGGTCACTCGTCAGCCTCCAATGCTCCAGGGAAAATAGTGCCAGCCAACAGCTCAAACCCTCCAACCCTGGCAACATCGTTGTAAATCTTTTATGAACCCTTCCAAGTTTCACAACATTCTTCCTATGATAGGGAGACCAGAATTGCATGCAGTATTGCAAAAGTGGACTAACCAATGTCCTGTACACTGCAACATGACCCTCCAAATCCTATTATCAATGCACTGACCAATAAAGATAAGCTGGCCAAATGCCTTCTTCACTATCCTATCTACCTGTGACTCCACTTTCAAGGAAATATGAACTTGCACTTCAAGGTCTTTGCTCAGCAACACTCCCCAGGACCTTAGCATTAAGTGTATAAGTCCTGCCCTGATTTGCCTTTCCAAAATGCAGCACTTCACATTTATCTAAATTAAATTCCATCTGCCATTCCTCAGCCCATTGGCCCATCTAATCAAAATTCCATTGTACTCTTAGATAACCTTCTTTGCTGTCCACCACACCTCCAATTTTGTTGTCATCTGCAAACTTATTAACCATACCTCCTACGTTCACATCCAAATCATTTATATAAATGACGAAAAGCAGTGGACCCAGCACTAATCTTTGTGGCACATCGCTGGTCACAGGTCTCCAGTCTGAAAAGTAACTCTCCACCACCTCTACCTTTGAGCTAGTCTGTTATATTTGTTAATAGCCTGTGTCTCTGCATTGCATAATCCAATTTTAATTGTGTCTTGTATTTGAATAGTATGTTGTTCTTCATTCTGCAGTTCACACTTTGTCTAGGCACAATTTATGTTTATTTATCCCATTACCAGTCCCTTTGTCTCTGCACCATTAAGCCTTTTATCACAATCTCTCCTGTCCTCTTAGTGGTCATAGACCTCCCTTCTGTTGTTCTTCCAACTGCTCCCATTGCCCCAAAGACAGAGGTGGGGGAGCGGGTGGCTGTTAGAATGGCTACAGGAAGGAAGTGTTCTGCCAAAAAAGAGGTGGAGGGCAAGTGAGGCTGCAGGTGAGAGGTAGCCTGGAATAGGGAAAGATGCTGCAGAAGCTGGAGAACGGTGAAGGACACTAGAAAAGAGACAGGTTGTTAAGCTGTCAACAAAGCAACACCAAACTAACTAGGGATAAGGAAAACAAACTTATAAATGTGCAAGATCTTGTTTAAAGCCACATGTTCAATAGCTACTACAATGGAATGGCATTGTAATGAACGCTATCAATTAAATTAAGTAATAAGCAGTTGTAGTTTCCTACCTAAAATATTGAAGCTTTCTATATATATAATAGGAACACATTCGCTGTGACCTCAGTTGTCTATTGAAGGTGTTTAGGATGGTGGCTTCATGTGTGTAAGTGTGCTAGTTTTAAAAACAAACTTCTGTTAATTTGTGTTTGCTGTCGTAACAATTTAAGTACCAATGCATCTAAAAAATTAATGCTTTCCTTGTGCACAATGGCTTTAAGATTTATGGAGAATTGATAATTATTGAGGATATTATTGGTGTAATTCCTTCTCCTAATAAATGAGTGAGAATGAAAAGAAGGCACATAAAAATCAAATAATAGCCGGAGAAAATCTCAAGAAGTCTGCAAGAAACAAAATATTTTGAAGCCTGCACTACTCTAAAGACCAGCGCAAGAAAGATGAAGGGCATAAGGATGGGGCTGGAAGACAGAAGTAATGGGAGAATGGGGCTAGAAGGCAAAAGGAAGGGAAGAGGAGGGCAGAAGCATGGGAGGGAGACAGGCAGGCAGGATTGAAGAGAGGGACAGAATCATAAATTCAAGAGGCCCTTTGGCCCATCAGGTCTGTACTGCCAACACTAGATCCATAGACCCATTCTCACACTAGACCCAAACCTTTCTGTTATGACCCTTCAAGTGCTCATCCAAGTACTTTTTAAAGGTTATGGGATTTCCAGCCTCATCTAACCTCTCAGAAAGTGTATTCTCCACCACTCTCTCAGTGGAAGTTTTCCTTAAACCCCTTTCACTTTAATAAGGGTGGGGGGGAGGCAGAAGGACAAGATACTGCAGGAGCTGGAGGGCAGCTAGATAAGCGAAGGACATGAGAAAAGACAGAGGTTGTTAAGCTGTCAACAAAGCAACAAACTAATGAGGGATTAGGAAAACAAAATCACTAACCATAAATTCCTTATAAATGAATGTGCTGGATCTTGCTTAAAGCTACACATTCAATAGCCACTACAATGGAATGTCATTGTAATGAACACTATCAATTAAGTAATAAGGGGTTGTAGTTTCCTATGTAAAGTATTCAAGCTTTCTGCTTATGTAATGGGAACACATTAGAAGGAGATGCGCAGAAGGGTGAGGAGTTAAACACAGATAGCCGGGGTGGTGGTGAGGGTAGAGATCTCCAAAAGGCAAAAGACAAAGGGGAAAGATGTGCAGAATTATGGGAGATGGAGTCAAAGTAAGATGGAGAAAAGCAAGAGATGTAATAGGGCGGAGAAAAGAGACACGCAAAGCTGTGGTTGAGAGGGGTGAGAAGACAGAGATACAGAAAATCCAGTGGGTGAGTGGGGTAGAGATGATATAGATACCGTCTTGGAAAGTCTTAGACACAGGCAAAGTGACCAACACAGAAAGGTGGGCAGAGACAGATGGGAGGGAGAGACTAAAAAATTGGAAGGGAGCAGCAGAAAGATGGAAGGAAGGGGAAGAAGAGGCAGAAAGACAGGCGGGAGACAGAAGCAGATAGATGGAAAGGAAATAGAGAGACAGAGGCAGAAAGATGTGAGGGGAGAGTGAGGCAGAAAGACAGGAGGGAGGAAGGTAGAAAGATTGGGAAAGGCAGAAAGATGGAAGGGAGATAGGGAGGCAAAAAACAAAATCACAGGAAAAGGGGTGAAGAGTAGGATATAGAATAATAGAGACACAGAAGTATGGGATAGAAGCAGAATGAGAGAGATGGGGCAGAAAGAGATGTAGAAAATCTGGATAACAGAAAAGACGTAGAATAACTGGGAGAGTGAGTGAGATATCAGTGCAGACATGCAGAAAGACGGGAGGGATAGAGTTGTTGAAAGATGGCAGGGAGGAAGAGAGATACAGAAAAATGGGGGACAGAGAGATGCAGAAAGATAGGGAGAGAGAGATGCATAAAGATGAAGGGAAGGACACTAAGAAAGTTGGCAGAGGTTCAGAACAATGAGGAGCATCACAAAAGCTGGGAAGAGATAGCCAAGGAGGGAGAGCAAATGGACAATGGGGTGGGAGAGGTATGTGGGACAACAGGGTGCAGGGGTATGTGGGAAGGTGCAAGGGTGAGATATGCAGAAAGACACAAAAAGGGAGATACAGGAAGAGGCTGGGTGGGACTTACCCCAGAGGGAAGCAGCAATATGCACAAAAACGGGAGAGTTTATTTTGCAGCAACACAGGAGGGTGAGAGAGATAGTTCAGAGGTACAGAATGAAAGACACGTAAAGCATGCACAGTATGACGGAGGAACAGGCAGCTGCACAGAGACATGGGGGAGAAACAATGCACTGAAAGATGGGGTGGAGATGGGCGCACGGAAACATGCACAGAAAGGGAAATGAGAGAAAGAGAGATGCAGAGTGACGGGTAAGGAGGAACAAGAAACAAAACACAGAGGAAGGGAAACTGAAAGACACAAAGGGGAGAGGAAACAGACACAATGTATAGATACAGTCAAAGAGGAAAGAGAGAAGCTCTGACAGACAGGTGGAAAGAGATATGCAGAAAAATGGGAAGGAAGGAGAGAGAGAGAGAGAGAGACACATAAAAGAGAGAGAAATGCAGAGAGTTAGAAGATGGAGAAAGTAAGACTGTCTCAGAAAGGAATAAGAAGGATCAAGGAAAGGATATAAGAATAATCTAGAGAGTAGCAAGATGGAAAGCCACAAAGTTGGGAAGGATAGGGTTAGGGAGGCAGCCAGCCAGGAGATTCACAGAATGAGACCGTAAGGCGTAGAAAGACAGAGGAAGAAAATGACAGAAGAATAAAGAGTGACACAGTAAGAAAGAGGGAAAATTCCAGGAAGAGGTTGACACAGATGTAGAAGAATAGACACATAAAGGAAAATAGTAGGGAAAAGAGGGGCAGAAGAATGGGTGAAGCTGAAAGACGGGACAAAGATGCAGAAACAAGAGAGACGGAGACAGCAAGGGAGAAAGAAATGGAATGACTGGGGTAGGGTGAAATGTGCACGTAGAAAGACAGTGGAAAAGACTGACATAGATGTAAGAAACAGATACGTGACAATAGAAAAAGAACAAGAGAGAAAGACACTGGATGATTTAGAGGGAAAGAAAAATACAGAGGGATGAGATATAGTGTCAAGAAAGACATGAGCAGACACACTGAGGGATAAGGGATGCTACAGACACAAAGCAGTAAGAGACAGAGTCACGATGGAAAGTGCTACAGGTATAAAGGGGTGGAGGGGAGGAAGACAGACAGACACACACACTCGAGTCAGAAATAGGGGTTAGAAATACACAAAAGAGAGGGAGGTACAGACCAGAAGGAAAGGACATACATTAAGAGATGAAAAGAGAGACCAGAAAACAGAAGGGGACGCGTATACGAACTGTAAAAATTGAAGGGAGACAAAACAAACACGAGTCATGTAGTACTGGAGTTGGTAAGTAGGTAAAGACTGTTAGAGAAAAGATAGCTGAAGAAGCAAGCAATGAGGGTGGGGATAGGATGGAGGAAAACATGCAAGGAAGGTCGTGAGAGAAATCTGGGTTGGGAAGGGGAAAAAGATATACACATAAGAGAACAGAAAAGTGGGGAGTAATCAGTTTAGGACAAAAGGCCTCGGCAAGAGAAATGGAGAAAGAAATGGAAAATAGAGCTGCTCAGGATCACAGAACAAAGACAAACAAATGCAGAAGGGAGAAGTGCTTATGATAAGAAAAGTGATGCACAGATGGGGTGAACAGAATCTGAGTGGCACAGCTATATGAGGGAAGAAGGGAGAAAAATGTGAAGAGTGTAAAAAGTACAGTGAGTGAAAAACAGTTGTACGGAGGGGAGAGGGGCAAACCCAAAGATTGACGCAGATTGTCATCTAGCTGGGAAGAGTCAAACATGGTGCAACTGTGCAGAGTAAGACACACACATGGACAGATGGGGGGAGACATAATCATGGGAGGTGGAGTGTGATCCCAATGAAAAGACTGCAATTCCAGGGGCAGAGCTAAGATGATCAGACAAAGAAAAGCAGCGAGAAAACACAAATGCGAGGCAGACAGGTAGCAAAAGCCAGAGGTAGGAGAGAGAGATGTGCAGCTAAAGAGCTGAGACACCAAAGACAAAGAAAGATCAGAGAAGGAAAGTGTATGTGAGACAGCCAAAACAGGGAGGATTAAGTAGTGTATCAGGGAGAAACACAAACAGAGCAAGGACAGAAGGGAGACACAGACAGATAGAGAAACTATTTGGTGTGGAGTATTAACAGTAAACATGCAGGTAAGCACTGGCTTTAACAAGGGCAGAGATAAAGAGAAAGATACATGTCAGTGGCGAATGAATGGAGATGATAGAAGTAGGTGCAGCAATCTCATGGGAAAAACTTTAGCGTTAAAAGAACCTACAGCACAGGAGGCAATTCATAACTCACAAAAATAGACTAAAGGCAAATGCATAGGGAAACAGAATAGGTAGGGAGAATTGAGTTTCCAAGGAGTACAAAATACCTCAGATAGATTATAAAAAGAGAACTGAATATCAGTCCGATTCAACAAAAAACAAGATATTTAAACATCCTGAATTCCTTTCTAAATTAACTTGCTTACAGAATAATTTACTTTGGGCACCGTTAGCACACTGCAATTTACAGGAAGCTCATGATTGAAGGAAATGCATATTTTTATAGTGTGTGGTGTCCATTAATGTCTGTATTTAAGATACAATGGACTTCAGAACACCGGGCTATATCGATCATTCTCACTATACACTTCTAAACATTGGAAATGAGAAAGAAAAGTCAAAGACAGAACAGAATTAAAAATACAACGTTAGACGTAGCTTTACTGACAATTCAGAACTTTTCTTCATACAATCAATTGTTTTTTTTAAAAAACCAAACAAATAAAAGGGCAACGTTCAGCACTGGCCTAAAATTCCAATGAAAAGGAATAAAAGGGCTATTACAGTAAATGGTAAAAACAGAGTACAGACTTAGACGACCGAAGTTCTGGTGCAGACACACATTTGTTTGGTTTAGCAATCATTGTCCCAAAGACACTAGAACTGAAATGGCAGTCCCAACGAGAGTTACACTTTATTCCTGATGAAGTAATCTCTCTCTCAGACAGAGTCCCTTACTATTACCACAATTAAATGTTCTTCATCCACTTTCCCCAATGTCCTCATGGCTGTCTGCAGGAATTGCTGAGAGAAGACACAGGGTGGGAAAGCGTATAGCATGCCCGTATTGTCCTTGTCCTTCACCCCACCAACGGGCAAGCCAATCACTCCTGCTGCCTGCTTCTGCTTCAGGTATGACACCAAATTCCGTAACAGCCGCTGCTGGAGACCAGGCTCCACAGCCACAGCCCCATCACCTCCCTCAGCACCCTGGGGAGCCTGCACAGCGAGCAGCACAGCATAGCCATTAGGGCTGCCCTGCTTGATGCGACGGGTCACCTCATCCAGCTTGGGCTGGTCAAGACGTAGGCGCTGAGCAATCTTCAGCTGTGACACCCGTGCACCTGTTACAGAATCCTTGAGGAGGGAATGGGTGATGGCAGCGTCGCCCTCAAGTGTGAACATTTTTGTGGGAAAGCAGCTGTTCTTGAGCACAAGGACACCATTCCAGGCAAGTGTGAGTGCCTGCGCAAACTCCAGCAAATTGGCTGGCTTCTTGGTCTCTGTTTTTGGAGCATCAATACTCGCTTTAGCCTCAGGCTCGATCTCACTAGTTCTGTGATTGCGCTCACTGTCTTTCTTTTTAAGCTGCACAGAGTCCTGGGCATCTGAGGACACCTTATCCTCAACAAGCAGACGCCGATCCTCCAAAGGGCCAGAGGTGACCTGCTCCTTTTCAGTGGTGCCATCAGCCCCACGGGCATCACGGTTCCTTTTGTCTGGGCTCAGCTCCAACGAGCCCCGAGGCTTAGCCCTCACCCGCTCCTCATAGGGCGAGAGTACAGGTCGGACACGCTCATTGGAAAGGCTCCGGCGCTTCCGCCTTTCTTCCCAGGGCTTGGCGGCAACAGTACTGCGGTCATTCTCCCGCTCATTCAGCCAGCGGTCCCGGTTACGGATGGAAACAGCATCAGTGTTGTTGCGGCGCTCCAGATTCTTGGCCGGGCTGCTCCAGTCACCATCCAAATAACTCCTCTCCCGTTCGTGATATAGGGGCAGTGGTGGGGTCCGATCACGTGCCCGGGCCTCCCGCTCCAAGCTCCGGTGCCGACCAAAACCATCTGCCAGCAGCTCAAAGGGGACTGGAAGCGGTGCCTGTGGGTATGGCTGCTGGTAACGTGTATCTTCCACCTTAGCAAAGTCCACTCTCAGCCGCCGGTCAGGCCCTCCAAGTGGAAAGCCACGCATCTGAGCACAGGCAGCCTGTGCAGCATCCAAACTCTCGTACTGTATGTAAGCAAAGCTGTCGCCTTTCACATAGTCAATGGTGCGAATGCTGCCAAACCGGTCAAACTCCCGGGCGAGGGCAGCCAGCGACGTCAGGGGTCCCAGCCCACCCACCCATAATCGAGTCGTTGGGTTGGCTTTGCCATATCCAATTTTAACATGGTTCCTGCCAATCACCCGGCCTGACATGGCTACCTTGGCTCGGTGTGCCATGTCCAAATTCTGAAATTTTAAGAACCCATAGGCACCCCCTTGCCCTCTGGGCGGGCGCTTGATGACCACTTCCTCAATGATGCCATACTTCTCAAAAGCACGTCTCAGATCAGTCTCTGAAACATTGTGATCCAAGTTGCCAATGAACAAATTCCTTGTGGCTCGCTTGTCATCCTCAGGCATCAAATCATCCTCCTGCACAGGGTAGCTGTAAGCTCGCCCACGCTCGTCGTATAATCCGTAATAGTCTAACGACCGTTCCCTCTCCCTTGCCAGCGGCACTGCCTCAATGGGATAATTAGTATGTCTCGTCCGCTGGTCTCGGAGGCTGCAGGCCCCCGGTGACAAAGAGCGTTGCCGATACTGATACCCAGTGTGGATAGGTCCAAAGTTAACCTCGGGTGGAGTACAACTCCTCCTCTTGGGGTACACTGCCTCAATTTTGAGGGGTCGATCATAGAGCACCAGCCGGCCCTTGGCATGCCTTGCTTCCTTAGCGTCCTCGTGGTGCCGAAAATGGACATATGCCAGACGGCCCCCTTCAGGGGTGTGTGTTGCATTAACGCTCACCTCCCCAAACTTCTTGAACTCATGGAAGAGACCATCCTCCACCGCCTCGTCCGTCAACTGCGAGCCCAGGTTGCTGATCACCAGGGTCTTGTACTCGAGGCCAGCAGGCCTGCTACTGTCACCTTTGTTTTTCTGGGCAGAGCTAGACCTGGCAGTGGGCAACCTGGCAGAGCTGGCAGTCTCATGGTGGTGGTGGTGGTGATGGTGGTCCCCCCTTTCCTCCCTGCGGCTGTTACTATTGGATTTGTCCCCCCCTCCCGCGGCTCTGTCCCGGCTCCGGCTCCTGCTCCGACCCCCCGGGTGTTTGGCGCTCAGGCCGGCCTTGTGGTAGTTGCCGCCTCCTCCTCGGCCGGTGTCACCTTCCTCCCTGCCGGACCGGCCCTCCCGCTCTCTCTCCCGGTCCCGGGGCCTCTTGGCCGCTCTCCCGCTGCCTGGAGCCGAGCTGGGGCTCGAGTCGCGCTCGCTCTGTCTCTTCATGGCGGGCCCAAGGCCTGCCTCCCCTCGACACCCCCCCACCACCCCACCGCCCCGGCTCTCCCTCCTTCTTTCCTCCTCACACCGACCCCGCGCTAGGCCGCCAGCCCTTCTCGGGGAAAGTAGGCCCTGGCTCCACCACCAGCTTACGCCGATCGCCAAGCCCCCGGGCAAAGGGGACCCGCCGCGGACTCCCCTTCAGGCTCCAAGCTCCCCCCTCGCCATCTTGTCAGATGATACGCCTCTGCCGCTATCCCCGCCGAAAGAATGCGCTCCGCTTCCCCCCTGCCTCGCCCTCGCCCAGCGCTCTGACCTCACCGCTTCCTGCGTACCTCCGTCCGGGCGCACCGCTTCCAATGACATCATCACGCCGTGCGCCTGGCACCGCCGCGTCCAGCGACGTCACGGCGCTGCCCGGCGTTCTGGACGTATCGTGTGGCGTCATGACGTACACCGAGCGGGCAGTGCGTGGTGAGGGTTGGTAGGGGGCGCGGTCGTTTTGCTGTTGGTTGTACCGCAGAGGAACGCTGTTTCCCGGCTTACAGAGCAGACGCCTTCCCGATGTTCCGTCATTATGGCAGGAGAGTTTCACTTACACCAGTCTGTGAGGACCAGGGACAAGCCGAGAAGGCTCAGAGATCGCATGGGCGCACAGTTCAGAACCAAGGCCAAGGCTCCATCAGCAACGAGGAGATCTGTGAACCAGTGAAATTATGAGCGGTAACAGGGCCTGGAATTAATAAGTAATAACAGGGTAGCGGAGGCTCAACCTTGAGGGTGTGGGAACTCCAGGATCCTTCCCGCGCCCTGGATAACCGTCTGCACAGGAAGCTTCATCAGCAGCTCGGACCTTGTGATTCAGGATTTAAGCAACAACCGTCATTACTGCATTGCATTCCCCCGCCCCCCACAACCATCCAGTTTACGTCCACAGACATGAAGACAAAGGTATTCAACGGACATTGAAAAGTAAGTAGGCAGGTAACGCACATTCCCTTGAGTGTATCCCACTCTCCAACTAAGTGTTCAGTTGTGAATACTTTTGAGGGTGATGGTTCATCTAGGGGACATGCAGCCAGAGGATTGTCCGTGGTATCATAGGTGGCTGAGTTTTGCGTGGATTGTGAAGAAATCTGCTGAAACAGTAGACCTAGGCGATTCTGTATTTATTGCAGACAGCAGGCAATTTTTTTAGCCACGCACACAAACGCAGGTTCTTGCTTTCCTGGTGCCAGGCTTCTGGATGCCGCTGAGTGGCTGCCGAACATTCTGGAGGAGGCATGGTGAATAGCCAGAGGTCATGATCTAGATGCGTTCCAGTGACATTGTTCGAAAAAAAGATGAGTTTCAGGAAGCAAGAGATTAAAAAACACATCTTAAAGGTGTTAATCTCTTGATTACACGCAATGTCACATTCTATCAAGCATAATAGTAGGAGGTTAGAGCAGATGAGTACATGACTGGAGAGATGGTGCAAGCTGAGAGAGCTTTGGATTCCTGGGGCATTGGGACCAATTCTGGGAACTTAATAAACCACACAGTTTGCACTTCAACAGGTCTGGAATGAAAATCCTTGCAGAGGTTTGCTAGTAAAATTAGTGAATGATCTGAAGAGCAGAGGAAACAGATTAGGAATTTTTTTGAAAAGTTTGTCAATGCTCAAGGGTATCTTCATTGATGCAAGCAGTATAGAAAACAAAGCAGATGAGATGAGGGCACAGATAACATCACGGCAGTATGATATCACAGCTGTTACAGACAGGGACAGAAATCATACACCGTGGTGCTGCTCCTGGCTCAGGCCTTTGTCCTTATCCGAACATGATGTTCCATGGCCCGGAGGAGAGGATTACACTGGTAATCAAGCCCCACTAGTTCATTAGCCATCACAAATGTTTGAGTGACCAAGATGGTTAATATGACTACTATCTAAAACAAATGAAACTAACACAACATGTTATCAATAAACAAAAATGTAATTATTTATCAAAAACAAACATCATTTAATAAATGGCAAAACAGATCATGAACTGTAACATCGCAAACTTAAATCATATTCCCTTTAAACCCAAATATGCACACAATAAATCACAACTAGGATAGACTAGACAGACAGCTCTGCAGAAATATACTCTCAGAGATATAACAGCATGGAAACACGCCCTTTAGTTTAACTTGTCCATGCTGACCAGGTATCCTATATAAATCTAGTCCCATTTGCCAGCATTTGGCCCATATGACTCTCAATCCTTCCTATTCATATACTGATCCAGATTCCTTTTAAATGTTGTAATCGTACCAGCCTCCAACACTTCCTCTGGGAGCTCATTCCATACGCGCACCACCCTCTGCATGCAAAGGTTGTTCCTTAGGTCCCTTTTATATCTTTTCCCGCTCACCTTAAACCAATGCCCTCTGGTTTCGGAATCCTCCATGCTGGGAAAAAGACCTTGCAAATTTATCCTATCCATGCCCCTCATGATTTTATAACCCTCTAAAAGGTCACCCCTCAGCCTCCGATACTCCAGGGAAAATAGCCACAGCCTATTCATCCTCTCCCTATAGCTCAAACCCTCCAACCCTGGCAACATCCTCGTAAATCTTTTCTGAACCCTTTATAGTTTCCGCAACATCCTTCCTATAGGAGGGAGACCAGAATTGCACGCAATACTGCAAAATTAGTAGAAAACCAAGGCAACAAAGAATATATTCTATGGATCAACAGTCCAAACTGCATCGGTAGAATGAGGTGACCTCCTTGCATTTCTTTAGGCTTTTACAGAGTCACAGAGATGTACAGCATGGAAACAGATCCTTCAATGCAACTCGCCCATGCTGACCAGATATCCTAAATTAATCTAGTCCCATTTGCCAGCACTTGGCCCATATCTGTCTAAACCCTTTCTATTCATATACCCATCCAGATGCCTTTTAAATGTTGTAATTTTATAAAGCTCCACCACCTCCTCCGGCAGCTCTTTCCAAAAATGCACCACCCTCTGTGTGAAAAGTTGTCCCTTGGGTCCCATTTAAATCTTTCCCCTCTCACCTTAAACCTATGTCCTCTAGTTTTGGACTCTCGTACCCTGGGGAAAAGACCTGGACTATTCACCCTATCCATGACCTTCATGATCTTATAAACCTGTATAAGGTCACTCCTTAGATTCTGACGCTCCAGGGAAAATAGCCTCAGTCTATTTACCCTCTCCCTATAACTTGAACACTCCAACCCTAGCAACATCTTTGTAAATATTTTCTCAACTCTTTCAAGCCTTTAAACCCTTTCAAGTTTAATAACATCTTTTCTATAGCAAGGAGAACAGAATTGAATGCAGTATTCCAAAAGTGGCCTACCAATGTCCCGAAAGCCTGGTGATGAAAAGTTGTGAAGCAATAGAATGTACTCAGTTAGGTAGCCAGTCAGTTGGAACTAGGTCTTTGTTGAGTAAAAAGTTATTCTTTTCAGTGTATTTGAGTTTGTTTTTTTCATGTACAAAGGATGAGGAAGAAAGATTTACGTACTTGCTTGCTGGAAATCTATGTTTATCTGTCGCTCCGCAGGTCTGTGACAGACTGCAACTTAAAAATCCAACGACTCTTGCTAGGCAGCTTATCAATCCAAAGGCATCTGGTGCTAGTTTGTCTCTCAAAAACTCCACTTTCTCCAAACCTTGTGTATCCTACAAGTGAACATCATACAGTTTCACATTTGACCTTTGAGTTGCAAATAAAAAGTACCAGACACATTCTCTGCAACACAGTAGCATTTAAACTTTCATTTTTCCCAGTTTATATTCCAAAAAAAATTTCTTGACATGCCTCCACCCTTGAAGAGATGGAACACCATTTCTAAATGTGTTTCATTACAAGGTAAATGTGACATATATACATTAAAATACAAATTATATCCATTCGTCTGGACACATTTTTATGAAGGAACATTCCAACATAATTACATTCTCAGTACTAGTTCTGTAATTACTTTATTTTTTCCATAGTTAGGAGCAGCTCTTGAATTAACAAGCTTCATCAAAATCATTTTGCATTTCAATTTTTAAATCACTCTACAAAGAGTTGTGGTCAGTGCATATTAGTATTTGCTTGTGGTTGTGATGGATGTTGTCTCCTTTTCCACTGCGGAGTACTACTTAGAGTTGTAGCCATAGATCTACAGCACAGAAAAAGGCCCTTTGGCCCATTGTGTCTATGCCAGTCAAAAACAACCATCTAACTATTCTAATCCCATTCTTCTGATTCTTCTGGTTCGGTTTCTTAGAAAAGTACACCATTGGCCTCTCTATTCTTAATTCATCACCTTGTAATAAGACCACATTCACCTACAAGTCATTAGTATCAATTGCCATTTTAAAAGTAAGATCAGGGATGACGAACACCAAGGCTTTCATTAGAATTGTCTTCAGCTTCTCGAAAGCTGTTTGGTGCCCATTGTGACCACATTACTTTTGCCTGTTTTTACAATAAATCTGTTAGAAGTATAGTTACAGTGCTGAAGTTAGGCATGAATTTCTGAAAAAGCTTGCTCATGCCCAGTAATCTCTGAATTGCCTGATTTGTTTTAGAAATGTGGAATTCTGTGAGAGCCTTCACTTTCGCTGTTCTTAGCAACACTTGCCATTGCCCTTTGATGTGTCCAGGTAAGTTACTCTCACTTTTATGAATTCGTTCTTGGCATCATTTATTGTTAACCTGCTATCTGTAAGTCTTAAAAAGTAAATAGACATATGTGTTCTTCTCAGGTATTGTTTAATACATAGTCTAAATATCACAGTTACTACAGTTAGGCACACTAATTAAAAGTTGATTCATAAATCTTCAGAATGTAGCCAAGGCATTTTTAAACTCAAATAACATGACTCAACAATAACATTCGTGTAACAAAAGCTGATATTTCATTAGCTCCTTATAAAAGCTGTCTGAAAATCCAAATATACTATGTTTGTCAATTCTCCTTTGTCAATTTTATCAGTAAATCCTTAAAAACTTCCAACAAGTTCATCAAACCCAATTTCCCATTTGCAAATCTGCTCTGACCAGCCCCAATCAGCCCCAATCAGATCATTATTATCCAAATATCCATTTATCACATCATTTATAATGTTATGATCCACTGGGGAAAATCTGCGGTACCGGATTTACCTGTTTCATGGAATCAGGTTAACAACAAACATTGACCAGGTTCTTGTACGTAACGAAACTCCTGTTTATTCCAAATAAATAAGTTATGGTTTCAGATAAACAAAACTATGAACTGCCAATTTATAACTCTACGAGTTGAAACTCTAATCCTGTTGTCAATCCCTACTCACACATTCAGACAGACTCAAAAAATAACTGGCTTTCTTCATTTCAGATACTTCTACTGCAAAGCGATAAAGACACAGAACCTGCTTTTCCAACATTTAGGAGGGGCCTCTCCCAGTAAAGCCCCTGGCTGCCCATCTGTCCAGGAGCCAATCATAGATCGTTTTGTATCCGCAACTGGTTACAATTGTACAAACCTGTTGTTGGTTGAATGCCACTTCAGGCACTCCAGCCATGCCATCTTATCTCACTGTTTGCAAAGCAACAGTGTAAAAATAACTCACAATGTGTTCCAGTAACTTGTTTTCAAAGGGCAGCAATTCCTTCCACAATACTTGGTTTTAAAAACAATCCTTTTCTATTTTAGTCCAGAATCTTTAAAATGACGAAAAATAAAATGTGCTGTCTTTACATGCCTCCACCTAAACAAGAGAGGAAACACTATTTCAAAAATACTTTTGAGTGTATGAAATACAAAACGTAAGCATCAAATCCATGCAACATTCTTTCCCACATATACAACCTTATATAGTCTTTCAGCATTCCTTATATTCTTAATCTACGATTTTCCACTGGGGACACTGCATCTGCAATCACAATTTCTTTTGCAGTAATAAGAATCATTTTTATATTAAATGTTTGAAAAAACAGACTTCATAGGAATAGTCTTGCATTTAGAATTTTAAACTTTTAAATGAATGCCAAATGGGATTATGGTCAGTGCAGATTAATGTTTCTTTGTTACCATGTTGGACATAGACTTTAAAAGTATTGAAGAGCCAATAATAACCCCAGTCTCTTTTTTTTACAGTAGAGTACTTCATCTGATATTGGTTTTCTTCGAAAAATATCCACTGATTTCTTTATTCATGACTCATCGCCCTGTAACAAGATTGCTTCTGTCCTCAAATCACTTGCATCAATCACCATTTTGAAGAGGCTGAAAAAAATTAGGTTTGTTTCTAAAAATTGCCTTCACTTTTTCAAAGGCTGTCTAGCATTCTGGTGATCATACCACTTCTGCTTGTTCCTTTTGCATTTAATTTGAAATTACACACAAATTTCCAATAAAACCTATGCATTCCTAAAATCCTCATTATTTCTGTTTTACATCTAGAACTGAACATCACTGGTGAACTCCAGCTACTTTGTCTAGGTGGTTCTGTAGAATCATAGAATCCCTACAGTGTGGAAACAGGCCCTTTGGCCCAACAAGTCCACACTGACACAAAGAGCATCCCACCCAGATCTATCCCCCTAATCTACACATCCCTGAACACTATGGGCAATTTAGCATGGCCAATTCATCTAACCTGCACATGTTTAGACTGTGGGAGGAAACTGGAGCACCTGGAGGAAACCCACTCAGACATGGGGAGAATGTGCAAACTCCACACAGACAGTTGCCTGAGAGTGAAATCGAACCCAGGTCCCTGCTGCTGTGAGGCAGCAGTGCTAACCACTGAGCCATCGTGCCGCCCCAAATTGTAGATTGTACTGAATCTCTATTTCCAACTGATCTTGTTTTTCTGGGCTCAGCCAATAAGGATGTTGTTTTATTGGTCCTGACTCTCCTATCTCCACATCATGCTAGTTAATGTAATACATCCAAGTGTATCTATAGATTACCTTAAACTTTCTAAGTAGTCTTACAGAATGCCCTCCTGCACCCCCATTGACCTTTCTCTAAATATGTGCCTGGCTCTTCCAGTATTTCTGTGTGGCTTGTCACACTATAGGAGATTTGCATTGAGAACTGCTTAATTCTCCGACCTCACTAACATTGACTGTCAACCTCCACTACTGTTACCACCTGACACATTTGTTCCTCCTTATCCTTTTCCTTGTGATGATACCATTTCAACATACTTAAATGATGTAACTGATTCTTCTTCCTACAATCAGGAGTATTTATCAGAGAAGTCAGTTTACCAACCCTCCTAATTACCTTCTATGGACCACTGAATTTCAGTTTCAGATGTTCACCTTGCAAGGCCAACAATACAAACAAAAACAGAAATTGCTGGAAAATCTCAGCAGGTCTGGCAGCAGCTGTGAAGAGAAATCAGAGTTAACGTTTTAGGTCTAGTGACCCTTCTTCAGAACTGATGGCAGTTAGGAAAAGGATGGCTTTTATATGAAGATGGGATGGAGAAATGGGGGGGGAAGAGAAAATGCTAGGTGGAGATAAAGCCCAAAGAGAGAGAAAAACAGCTGGACAGACAAAAAAGTGGTTAAAAGTCAGTCTGGGGGAATGAATAGCTGCTAATGGGGACTATTAGTAGTTGACAATGTGTAGTGTGTGGGAGCAGCCCATCTGATGTCAAGACCTGGTGTGTGGGGGTGGGGAAAGCATGGAAAAAGGTACTCAAGTCCTAAATTGTTGAACTTGATATAAAGTACAAAAGGCTGCATGGTCCCCAAATGGAAGATGAGGTCCTGTTCTTCCAGCTTCATTGGAGCACTGCAGCAAGTCTGAGACAGAGACGTTGAAGTTGTTGACTTGCTAGCTGAGCTGGCTTGTTCTCGTTCAAACGTTTTGTCACCATGTTAGGTGACATCATCAGTTGAGCCTGTATGGAAATGACACAACTCACCATAACGGACCAAACAGTATAAATTCCAAGTGGAGTAGAAGAACATCGCTTCATCGGAGACTCCACTGATGACGTCACCTAGCATGGTGACGAAACGTCTGAACGAGAACAAGCCAGCTCGGCAAGCAAGTCAACAACCCCACCCACAACCTGAGCTACAGATCTTTGCCAAAACTTTGAACAGAGACGTTGGCCAGAGAATACGGTAGTGTATTGAAGTGGTAAGCAACTGGAAGCTCAAGGTCTTTTTTGCAGACAGAACCCTACAGCCTCATGGCACCTCTCCTGCAGTCACAGAAGGTATAACACCTGCCTGCTTACTTCTCCCTCTTCACTATCCGAGGTCCCAAACATACCTTGCAGGTTAACCAGTGTTTTACCTGCACTTGACACAATCTAGTCTACTATATTTGCTGCTCACAATGTGGTCTCCTCTACATTGGGGGGAAACGAAGTGCAGACTGGGTGATCACTTCGCAGAACATCTATGCTCTGTCTGCAAAAAAAACTACAATTTAATCAGTTTTCTTTCTGAGTTCCTTTTCTGGACTGTTGAAATCCATATTGTCTCTGGGTTTCCCTTGCGACTTCTAGCATTTTGTATGAATGTGACCCACTTTGTTATAATGGAAACACTTTGGTTATTGATTCTCACCCGCACCATCAGTACTTTGCTTTTTGATCTTAGGGCACACTAGTTATCCGTTCCTTATCTTAGCTATTTGCCTTCTTTGCACTCTTTCACTTTCTATTCCTTTTGAATTTATGAAAGTGATCGAATAAAGGTTTGGTTTATGGATCTGCTCCTAAACATCATCCATTATTGCTGATTGATTTTGATTTGATTTGATTTATTGTTGTAACATGTACTGAGATACAGTGAAAAGTATTGTTTTGCTTGCTAACTGGACAAATCATACCTTACATCAGGATAATATAACAGGATGCAGAGTATAGTGTGACAGCTACAGAGAAGTTGCAGAGAAAGATCAAATCTAATATATGAGAAATCAGTTCATAAATCTTATAACAGCAGGGAAGAAGCCGTTCTTGAATCTGGTTGTATGTGTTTTCAAACTTCTGTATCTTCTGACTGATGGAAGAGGGTGGAAGAGAGTATAACCAGGGTGGGAGGGGTCATTGATTATGTTGGCTGCTTCTCAAGGCAGCAGAAAGTGTAGTTGGGAGTCAATGGAAGGAAGGCTGGTTTTTATGATGGACTGTGCTGTGTTCACAATTCTGTAACCTCTTGCAGTCTCGGGCAGAGCAGTTGCCATACCAAACTGAGATCCGTCCAGATAGGATGCTTTCTATAGTGCATCTACAAAAATTGGCAAGAGTCACTGTGGACATGCTGAATTTCCTTAGCCTTCTGAGGAGCTGGAGGTGTTGGTGTTTTTTCGACGTGGTTGGACTAGGATGGATTGTTGGTGGATATTTACTCCTAGCAACTTGAAGCTCTCAACCACCTCCACCTCAGCACCGTTGATATAGACAGGGGCATGTCCTCCACTCCGCTTCCTGAAGTCGATGACCAGCTCCTTTGTTTTGTTGACATTGAGGGAGAGATTGTTGTCTTTACACCATATCACTAGGTGTCTGTCTCTTTCCTGTACTCTGTCTTGTCGTTATTTGAGATCCAACCCACTAAGGCGGTATCATCAGCCTGTACAGCATTTGCAACCCTTTGGCCCTTGGCAAAGGTTCTTATTATGGAAGATAGTGAGTTTTTAAACTCCCCTAAGATAATCATCTCTGAGAACTTCATACATGGTTTCAGATTCTATTGCTCGTATCTACCTATCAAAATTTCAATGTTTAACCCTTTCAGATTCATGGTAGCTTTTCTTAGATTGGTTCCTTAAGTTCCAAAACCTTTATCTATATGCCTGAGGCACTAACTCAGAAGCAACTATCTCATAATTTTAGTATCATAAAAGCCACTTTTGACAGTGTAGCATAAACTTCTTTTGCTTTCTCTGTCAACCTACTCTGCATGAGTAATGTCCAGTTTTCCTTTGACTAGTTCATTTGACTTGATGTTTTCTAAAAAGGGCATAAAAAATGCCTCCACGTCCTCCTCAAATTTTAGTACGGTCTGTACAAACCTAAATATTTCCTTACTAGACTTCAGATTATTTCTCAGATTCTCCCCATCAGCATTTGATATCTATTTTGTCATCTGTAGTATTTTAAATTTAAGTTCCTTCTTGTTCTTTTCCTTTTCATCCTGCAATTCTAATTCTAGTTTTTTTCATTTGCCTTTGTATTTTTATTCCTATTGGATTTCTACCTTGAGCATATTTTATTTCAACTTGGTTTAATTTTTCCTCACGTATAAGCTTCTTTAACCATAGCACAATTCTACCCGATTCAAATGTTTCACTACCCAGAGTACTTGATCTTTCTTATATTTCCACTGAACCCAAATGCTGTGCTAGTACTTAAATTATGTCCGCTTCTTAGTGTTAGCAGGTATCTTATTTGCGAGCACTATTATCTGGGCCATTTTGGTTTCACTTAAGTCTGTTAGGGAGAACTCTGCCATCTGCAGGAAGTTTGTTGCAATTTCCAGTGCTATTTTTTATTTACAGTACAGAACCTGGTGCTTTCTTTATGATTATCACTTACTAATACCACATCCAAATCCTCATTGCTTTTGTTTCAATATAATCCTACAAAAGCCCCCTATCTCTTCTTCAACTCACTTGGGAAAGTGAACTGATTCCTGAGCCCTGTTACTCCCAGGGAGCTGTAAAATCTAATGATTTAATGAAAGTATGTAAAGACCCTGATTTACCTGTCTGATAAAATCATGTTAACAGAAAACACCGACCAGGCTCCTGTATTCAGTGCTAGTATTTTCAAGGTTCATAAAAAGATTAACATTTGGCTAACATGAATGTTGCAAACAGTCAGAATCAAGTGACTTTATAATGGGGAATAAAGAAAAGGCAGAGAAGCCAATGGATTACTTTGTGTCTGTTTTAACTGAAGAAGGTGCAAAAAGTCTGTGAGAATTAGAAATTGTCAGACAGAACTACTGTTTGTTATAAGTAAATGAGATCTAGCCACAGGTAAAAAGAACAGTGAACTGTCAAAAATATAACTCTACTAGTTGAAACTGTAGTGTCCTTTCAAACTGCCACGTGCACACACAGACACAGATAAACAAAAAAAAGTTGGTGTTATAGATGGAGAGAAAAAGCTGCAAAACAGTTCAGTAGCGGTTTGCAGGCTTCAATATGATGTTCCTTTTGCTTCCCAAAATTTCAGTTCTTCAGTCCCCTTTCATCAGGTTCTTTAACTTCTTTGGAGAAGGCACAAGGTGATTGTTCTACTAATTACAAAGTTTCAGTAATTGGTTAAAAGCAATAGCTTATGGCAACTGATGAGAGAAAAGAACTGGCTTTCTTCACGTTTCAGATACATTATTGCAGACAGATAGAGACACAGAATCTGCCATCCCAGAAGTCAGAAGGCTTTCCCAGTCTTCTGTAACACCACACCCACCCCTCGACTGTTCATCTGCCAGAAGACAATCTGAAAGCTGTCATCAGGCTGATAATCTTTGATGTCCACAACTAGTCACAGTTTCACAAACCAATCAGCTACCTGTTGCTGGCTGGATCTCACTTTTGCATACTTCCTGGTACCATACCAGCTTATCTATCCTCTCCCACTGCTTGCAAAGCAACAATACAAACACAACTCACAATGAGTTCCAGTAACATTTTTCCAAAAGTGCAAAAATTCCTTCCATAGTCCTTAGATTTATAAACGGTCCTTTACCATTTTAGTCTGCGTAGAAGAAAGAAGGTTCTGAGTGATCTGGTAGTCTTAAAAGTACTTAGATCTCCAGGGCTGGATGAAATGTAATAGATTTAGCATTTTTCCACCTACTATAAGGCTAACAGTCTACAGTTCCTTGCTTTCCCTTTTGCTCCCTTCTTAAATAATGGGGTGAAATTTGCTACATTCTGGTCCACAGGAATCATTCCAGAATCTATAGAATTTTGGGAAATGATTAGCAATGCATCCACTATCTCTATAGCCACCTTCTTCAGTACTCTGGGATATTGAATAGCAGGTTCTAGGGACGTATTACCTCCCAGCCCCAATAATTTCTTTAATGTAACCGTCCTTCTAATACTAATTTCCTTGAACTACTCATTTTATCAAGTCACTTGAATCTCTAATTCTGGGAGTTTGTTTGTACCTGCCTCAGTGAAAACAGTCACAAATAATCATTTAGCTTTTCTGTAATTTCTTTATTCCTCATTATACGGACAGTTGATTCTACTTGTAATGGACCCACATTTATGTGGGTAAATGTTTCCTATTTAAATGTAACTGTAGAAACATTCACAATCAGCTTCTATTTTTCTGCTTGAATGCATTCATATTCTACCTCTCTTTCTGTATCTGTTTCTTGATCCTCCTTTCTTGTAGTCTAAAAGCCTCCTAATCCTTAGGTTTACTATTATTTCTGGCAAATTTATAAGCCTTTTAACCTTATACAACAGTTGACTTCCTTTGTTAGCTATGGATGATTGACCTTTTTTGAGTTTTTCTGCTTGAAAAAATGTACAGTTTCTGTAATTCGTATGATATTTCTTTAAAGACTATCCATGGCCTATGTACAATCAACCCTTGTAATGAATTTTCCAAATCCACCTCAACCAATTTGTGCTTCACGCCTTCATAATTTCCCTTATTCAGATATACTATCCTTGCTTCGGAATGAACCCCCTCACTTTTGAATATAATAGCAAATTCTATCATATCACGGTCACTCATCCCTAAAGGTTACAACAAGATTATCAATTAATTTTATTTCATCACATAATTCTAGATCTGAAACAGCATGTCCTCCATTTGGCTCCTCAACACAATGCTGTAAAAAGTCATCTCTAACATATTCCAGAAACTCATTCTCCACAATTTTAGTGCTCAATTGGTTTACCCAATATAGATGCAGATTGAAGTCACCCACAATTACTGCATTGCCACTGCTGCAAACCTCTGTCATCTCCTAACTAATATCATGCCCCACATTACCATCACTGTTTGGTGCTATAAATAACTCCAACCAATGTTTGCTTTCCATTGCTATTTCTTACTTCTACTCAAACAGATTCCATACAATGTTCTTCTCATTTGAGATCTTCCATTACTTATGTATTGATCCCATCTTCTATTATCAGCACAATTTCACTGTTTTTCCTTCTTGTCTGTCCTTCTTAAATGTTGAATATCCTTAAATATTCAGTTCCTAGTCTTGATCACCATGCAAGTATGTTTCTGTAATGGCAATTAGATGATACCCATTTACCTCTAACTGTGCCTTTAGATCATCTATCTTGTTCTGAATACTGTGTGCATCCAAGTAGAGTGCCCTTAACATTGTCTTTTTTGACACCATTCTGCGTTCGAAACATACTCGATGCTTGGCTTTGCTTCTCCTGTCTTCTCGACTCACTTGCAGCTTTTCTATATTCTGTTACCATTTCCTTCCAATTTGAACACCTCAGGTTCTCATCCACCTGACAAGCTGAACCTATTCCAACAGCATTGGAAGTCAATGCATCGACATGTCAATTTTCATGTGCAAAACCTTTATATAGCAAAACCTTGCAACTTAGATAGGATGTTGCTTCTAACTGCTAACATTTTTAGAATTCTTCTATGAGAGTAATTTCTCTGAGAACTTCAAACATGATATTTACTCCCACTGGTCAAAATTATTTTGCTTTACACTTTCAAATTCAATGTAGATTTAGATTTTTTCCTTAAGTTTTGAATCTTTCGCCTTTACAGTTCAGGAACAAATTTGTACACACTCAGGATAGACTTTTTAAATAGTGTTATAATCCATAGCAACGTCATCTGATAGTGGTACATAAATCTCATGAGCTGTACCTATCAACTTGCTCCCCCATAGGGAGAGTCCAGTTTTCCTTTGGCCATTCACCATTCCTGACTTGGAAATACTTTTCCAGTCCTTCACCGTTGCTGGGTCAGAATCTTAGAATTCCCACCCTAATGGCATTTTGGGTCTACCTACAGCACATGGAATACAGTGATTCAAGAAATCAGCTCACTACCATCTTCTCAAGGGCATCTAGGAATGGGCAATAAATAATGGCCTAGCCAGCGAAGTTCATGTCCCACGAGTGAAGGTTACGGAGAGGTGTAACTGTGCGTTTGAAGTCATAAGTGGTTTTGATAGATAAATAGGGAGAAAATGTGTTCACGGATCATTCAGTGTAATGTCAAAGCCCGGATCTAAGATTGAGTTACAGAGACCTGTCTTCTGGAATGCACTGTGCAAAGATTTGGTAGAAAATCAAGAGGTACTGTTGTTTTGAAAGGGAATTGAATTAATATTTGAAAAGGAGAAATTTGCATTTGAAATAAAAACAGGAAATGTTGGGAATACTCAGCATCTGTGGGGAGAGCAACAAATAATATTTTAGGTCGATGATGACAATTATTACAGCTTCCATTCTTCGCTGGAGAAATATTCATTGAAAAGATTCCCTTGTACAAATATCCTTCCTTCCCTTAGTGTCATGTTTTCCTAGTCTGTATTAAAGTCTCCTAATAGTGCTACTTTACCTTTTCTATATACCTTTGAGATCATTCACATCAATTTAGTGATTCAATCATTAATTCTCCAGGCTCAATTGCTGACACCCATATTATGCCCCTCAATCATTGACACTCATTCTGTGACCTTTGATCATTGACACCCATATGATGACCCTCAATCATTAACAACAATCCTCAATCATTGACAGCCTTAACTGTTGTGACCCTTAAACATTAACACCCATTCTGTGATCCTCAATCATTGACACCCATACTGTGAAAGTAGTAACTGATCCAGTTAACTTTTAAAGACTCGCAGAACTTTTGTTGGTGGTGGTCATAGATATCTTGAAGCATGCGAAGGATGTTTAGCCATTGAGATAAATCTATGCCTGTTCTATTCAATCTCCTTCATCCAACGTTTTGGGAAAATAGTATAAGAGGGCGAGGTGACTTGTTTATTAACTCCTGGTTTCAGTTTAATAGGTAGTTGAGAAACATTGTGAATTTCTGCTTCCACATCACAAGAACACAGCCTGAAGATTGTTTTCCATCTTTAGAAAACTGTGACACACGTAAGTGTGATATTAAGAGTGTGGTGGATGCACACAAGAGACAAGATTTCATATACATGAATGCACACACACATGCAGATGTCTGTAACATTGTTCTGTTGAGCTTGGTATCATACCTGCTTTCAATGTCATGATGTACAAACAATGCATTATTCTGCTGATTCACAGTAATGATTAGAAAGAATTTTTTCTCTATGTGGTATTCTGCAATGTTTAATTAGTTTTTTTTCATTCATATCTGCAGTCTCCTTTCCAATTAAAACAAAGAATTGCAGATGCTGGACATCTTAAACAAAAACACAAAATGCTGGCAAAGCTGAACAGGTCTGGCAGCATCTGTGGGGAGAAAACAGAGTTAACATTTTGGGTGGCACAGTGGTTAGCACCACTGTCTCACAGTGCCCCTCAAAGTGCCAGGAACCTCAGTTTGATTCCACCTTGGGCGACTGTCTTTGTGGAATTTGCACATTCTCCCTGTGTCTGCATGGGCTCCCCCTGGGTACTTTGGTTTCTTCCCACAAAGATGTGCAGGTTAGATGGATTGGCTATGCTAAATTACCCATAGTGTCCAGGGATGTGCAGGATAGGTGGATTAACCATGGGAAATGCAGGTTTACAGGGATAGGGTAAGGGGAGGGGTGGGATACTGTTCAGAGGGGTCAGAGTGGACTCAATGGGCTGAATGGCCTGCTTCCATACTGTAGGGATTCTATGAGTGGTGACTCTTCCTTAGAGCTAATAGCAGCTAGGAGTAAGTGGTATTTAAGCTGAAGATGAGGGTGGTGGGGGTTGGAGGTGAGCAGGTAAATTATGCTATTTCCAATTTTATTATATAATTCTCTTTCATATACCTTCTAGCTATGTATTTAATTTTTATCCTGTGCACTTTTCAAGGCTTGGGGTATGTTGAAAGATACACCAAGCATGTGGTGGGTATGTTGATCAATTCTTGGGATGATTGTGTAAATTAGTAGCATTAAATGTTTGCCTTTGGCTATGATAAGTATTGCAATGAGAGCTCTGGGCTATGGTGGGACAAAAGATAGGTCTGTAGTAGCAGTATGTGCATAGAAGGCACACTGTATTAAAAAAAAGCTGTGGTTTTGAACTAAATTTTTGAAATAATTGTTGAGTCCAGACAAAGTTATGTCGGGAAAAATTGGGCCAACTGGGCCTGTGTTCACTGGAGTTGTGAAGAAATGAGAGGGAATCTCATTGACGTGTACAAAATTCTGACAGGGCTGGACACAATTCATGCAGGAATGATGTCTCCTCTCTCTGGGTGTCTAGAACAAGGGGTCACTGTCTTAAGATATTGGTTAGACTATTTAGAACTCAGGTGAAGAGAAATTCCTTCACTCAGATGGTGGTGAACTTGTGGAATTCCCTACCAAATAAGGCTGTGAAGGCTAAATCATTGAATATATTTCAGAAAGCAACAGAAAGATAGATTTGTAGACACTAGAGGTTGTCAAGATATATGGGGAGAGACTGGCAGTATGGTAATGTAATCATATTGAATGGTGGAGCTAGTTCAATGGGATAAGTGCTCCTATTTACTATGTTCTATGCTCTTGATCCTATTTTCAATGTTCGTATGTTAAAGGGCCTGATTTAAAGATAGGTATGGTACCTCAAGCTTCCTTTGATCTCCACTGGAAAAGTAATTGTGGGAAGACAAGAATATAGAGTTCAGAGTGGAACTACAACAGAAATTTAAAATAACCAGTGATCAGAAGCTCAGAGTCATATTTATGAACTGAATGGTGATATTCAGCGAAGCAATCACCCAATTCCTGTTCAAATTCCCCAGTGTAGAAGAGAATATAATGAGCAGCGAGTTCACATACTAAATTGAAAGAAGGGGAAGAGAATTACTGGAGGAAGTGTTTGGAGCCCTGGATGGTGGGTTGGGAGATGAAAGTGTAGGAGTTGAGTTTTCTGCACTTAGTAATGGACAATTGTGTGGATAAAGGAGTGGAGTAGGGTGTTAAAGTGACAGAGGATGGACCAAGGTATTACAGAAGGAATAATCTCTTTGGATTGTTGAAAGGAGGCAAAATTAAGATGGGAGCTGGAGGGGGCATTTGGCACTGATACC
The DNA here is from genome assembly GCF_021869965.1 of Rhincodon typus. Taxonomy (NCBI): domain Eukaryota; kingdom Metazoa; phylum Chordata; class Chondrichthyes; order Orectolobiformes; family Rhincodontidae; genus Rhincodon; species Rhincodon typus. Next base: position 55,790,376 of record NC_063347.1, on the reverse strand, counting down.
GTGCAGAAGGTGGGGAAAATTGCCAGTGATGATCCAGGTGAATGTGGAGGCCAATCAAATGGAGGTGAGGGCAGAAATGTGAGAAATAGAATAGATATAGTCAGGCCTTGTTATGTACCGAAGTAGGGAATCCTTTATTGAGGAAAAGGGAAGCTATATCAGAAGCATCAAATGGAAGGTTACATTGCCAGAACAGCTGGGACAGAGATGAAAAAGCTAGGACAATCTTGCAAGGAATATGGTCATCAATACTTTTGGAAACTACTGTTTGAGTTGAGTGGTGGGGTCATGTTCAGAGGTGGGGATGTAGGAGGTGGTTTTGGAAAATTGGAGCTTAGCCTCACCCAGGTTCACCAAACAACCTCAACCTAATTGACCAAGGGGCAGGTTCAGGTCGAACTGGGTACAGGAGAAATTGTTCTTTTGAGGAATTGGAGAAATTGCAAGCTATAGTTTCACAGTACATGGCTAGGGGAGCTGGATATGGTAGTAGGTTCTAGGATATGGTTTCACTGATGGTGGGGGATGAGCTATTGGTCTTGGGTTATCATGCTAGTGGCATATTTAAAGTGGATCACTCACTCATAAAACACACACACACACATGCACACAATGGAGCTTGAACCAGCATCATTCTTCATCTCAGTTACACAGTGGATAGTGCATTGACCAGCCCTGTCAGAAGGATGAGCTACCATGTTGATCTAAATTAGACAAATATACTCCAGGGAGAGCAGGCTCCCAATAGTAGACTCACAACTTCAGTGCACAGTTTACGTAGAAACATAGAAGATAGGAGCAGGAGGCAGCCATTTGAGCCTGCTCTGCCATTCTTCACGATCATGGCTGATCATCAACTCAATAACCTAATCCTGTTTTCTCCCCATAACCTTTGATCCCATTCGCCCCAAGTGCTATATCTAGTCGCCTCTTGAATACAATGTTTTGGTGTCAACTACTTCCTGTGGTAATGAATTCCCCAGGCTCACCACTCTTTGGGTGAATAAATGTCTCCCCATCTCCGTCCTAAATTGTCTACCCCGGATCCTCATACTGTGAACCCTTGCTCTGGACGTACCCATACCACCATTGGGAACATCCTCTACTCTGTCCAGTCCTATTAGCATTTTATATATCTATATGAGATCCCCCCTTATTCGTCTGAACTCTAGCATAAGCAATCCCAACCTAGTCAATCTCTCATATGTCAGACCCGCCATCCCCGGAATCAGCCTGGTAAACCTTTGCTGCACTCCCTCGAGAGCAAGAGCATCCTTCCTCAGAAAAGGAGACCAAAATTGCACACAATATTCCAGGTGTGGTCTCACCAAGGCCCTGTATAACTGCAACAACGCATCCCTGCTCCTGTACTCAAAACCTCTCGCAATGAAGGCCAGCATACAATTTGCCTTCTTTACTGCCTGCTGCTCCTGCATGCTTACCTTCAGCGACTGGTGCACACTCCCCTCTCCCAATTTACAGCCATTCAGGTTGTAATCTGCCTTCTTGTTTTTGCTTCCAAAGTGAATAACCTCACATTAATCCAAATTATGCTGCATCTGACATTGATTTGCCCGCTTATCCAACCTGTCGACATCACACTGAAGGATGTCTGCACCCCATCACAGTTCACTTTCCCAACCCAACTTGGTATCATCTGCAAACTTGGAGATGATACATTTTGTTCCCTCATCCACATCAATATATATTGTGAATAGCTGGGGTCCCAGCACCGATCCCTGTGGTACCCCACTAGTTACTGCCTGCCAGTTTGAAAAGGACCCATTAATTCCTACTCTTTGTTCCCTTTCTGCCAACCAGTTTCATATCCATCTCAATACACTTGCCCCAATCCTTGCACATTAATCCCCTTATGTAGGACATTGTGAAATGCTTTCTTAACGTCCAAATATACTAAATCGACTGGCTCCCCCTTGTCAACTCTACTAGTTACATCTTCATAGAATTCTAACAGATCTGTCAAGCGTGATTTCCCCTTCATAAATCCATGCTGACTCTGTCTGATTCTGCCACTGCTTTCTAAATGCTCTGCTATAAAATCCTTGACAATGGATTTGAGAATTTTCTCCACTACTGATGTGAGGCTTACTGGTCTATAATTCCCTGTTTTCTCTCTACCTCCCTTTTTGAATATTGGAGTGACATTAGCCACCCTCCAATCTGCAGTGACTGTTCCAAAGTCTATAGAATCCTGGAAGATGACCACCAATGCATCCACTATTTCTACTTCCTTAAGTACTCTGGGATATAGATTATCAGGCCCTGGGGATTTATCGGTCTTCAAGCCCAACAGGTTTCCCAGCACCACTTCTGTACTAATATTGATCTCGCCTCAGTTCTTTCCTCTCACTAAATTTTTCATCCTCCAACAATTCTGGTATCTGATTTGTGACCTCTTTTATGAAGACAGAACCAAAGTATGTATTCAGTTCCTCAGCCATTTCTTTGTCTCCTATTATACAATCTCCCATTTCTGTCTGTAGGGGACCTACGTTTGTCTTTACCAATCTCTTTCTCTTCACATACCAAAAGAAACTCTTAGCGTCAGTCTTTATGTTCCCTGCAAGCTTACTTTCGTGCTCTATTTTCCCATTCTTAATCAATCCCTTGGCCCATTGCTGAATTCTAAACTGCTCCCAATCCCCAGATTTATTATTTTTCTAGGCCAATCTGTATGCTTCTTCCTTGGATCGGATACTATCTCTTATTTCCTTTGTAAGTCATGGATTGGCCCCCTTATCCATTTTGGTTTTGCGACAGACAGGAATAAACATTTGAACAGTTCCCACTTGCATTCCTTGAATGTTTGTCATTGCTTTAAGTAACTCTCCCCAATCTATCAAGGCCAACTCACGCCTCATTTCCTCATAGTTTCCTTTATTAAGGTTCAGCACCCTCGTCTCCAAATCAACAACTCATTCTCCATCTTGATAAAAAATTCGATCATGTTACAGTCACTCTTCCCCAAGCGGTCTCGCACAGCTAGATTGGCAATGATTCCCTTCTCATTGCACAGTACCCAATCTAAGATGGTTTGCTCTTTAGTTGGTTCCTCTACATATCGGTCAAGAAAACCATCTTGTATACACTCCAAGAATTCCTCTTCTACGGCATTGTGGCTAATTTGATTTGCTCATGTGCAATTAAAATCACCCATGATCACTGATATTCTCTTATCACTTGCATCTCTAATTTCCTGTTTAATGCCATTCTCAACATCACCACTTCGGTTTGGGGGTCTATATATGACACCTATGAATGTTTTTTGCCCCTTGGTATTTCTTAACTCTACCCAAACAAACTCAACCTTGAGAAAGCTAATATCCTTTCTCACTATTGTGAGAATTTCCTCTTTAACCAGCAATGCCGCTCTGCCGCATTTTCCTTTTTGCCTGTCCTTCCAAAGCACTGAATACTCTAGGACATCCAGTTCCCATCCCTGAGCACCCTGCAGCCATGTCTCTGCAGTCCCCATTATATCGTAACCATTTACATGATCTTCGGTTGCTGAAGTTAAGAACATGATTGAAATTGACATATCTTGACACACACACACACACCTACAGAAAAGGCATCTTTAACTACCAAAAGAATTACAGCATCTGATGTTTCTATGAGTAAGTCAGGATAGAAGTGTTTATGTATTTTTCCTGGTAGCTGTGGCACAGTTGGTGGCACTCTTGTTTCTGATCAGATGTTGTGAATTGAATTACACCCCAGAGATTTGAGTGCGTAATCTAAGTCTGGCATATCCCAATACACATATTCAGACTGCAATTTCCATTTGTTATGTGAATTGCAGACACAAAGAAGACCCTTGCTCTGATGTTGTTGGGATGAAGAGCTCTGTAGGAAACACAGAAGACCAAATCATCAAAACAGATTATCTGAACATCACTTTGCTCTACACACAATTTGCCCATTGTGTTTCCCATATTTCAATAATGGTCACTTTTTAAAAAAAAAACTGCTTCATTGGCTGCACAATGCTTTGGGGGTTTGCAAAAATTGTATGTTTCTTCAATGCAGTGGAGTTGCACAACTTTATTGGCTGTAAAACCCAATCCGCAAAATAAGAGAGCCACAAACTCATGACTGTTAGTTCCTGTAACTTTTCAGATCTTCACTGTGTAAACTGTACTGAATTTTCCAGAAACTTTGGTACAAGCTCCTGCTTAACTATTAAAACAGGGCCACCCTCCCGCATATAGGATCATCCAAAGGCTCCAAACAAAAAACAGACTCTCTTCATGCCCCAGACTGTTGCAAAATAGAACACAGCATCACCCAATGCACTGCCATCTTTATCCTTTCCTGTTTCACTGAGTGGTGACATAATAACAAATAGAATATTAATGCAGGGACAGTGTCTAATGTTGATGACATACATTAATGGGTTACAATCTAAACTGAAACTCTAAGACCACCACTTCTGCTTCTCTAGTCACCAGATCATGGGACTCCTCATTTTAAGTAGCAGGTAGACCCGTTAATGTTGTATTCCCCAGAGCAATAGAATTATCCAACCTCCACTCAAGCTTCTCTCTACTATGAATAATGAGGGTGCAAAACTACATCTTATAACAAGGCAGGCTACAGCACATTGAAAAAAAAAAGCTTTTTGCAAGTTTCACATACTTTTTTTCTCCCCCCAGAGGGGAAAGCCTCTAAGAGCATCTCTTAGAGCTCATAGACAGCAACAGATAGGTAAACAACTTCCATTTGTATAGCACCTTATTATGCCCTGATAAACTGAGAATAGGAAAGGTGAGCAAAAGTCTGGCAGGAGAGGAGTTTTCAGGAATGGGAAGATAAAGCAGAGATCACAGGATGGCCATACTCAGACACATAGATAGCAGCAAGAACAAGCTGACCTGAGCCCAGGGAGCTACATGTAATGAAAGAAATATGAAACATCTAGGAATGTCCATAACTCAGCAAGACCAGTAGCTGTTCGAAGATACAAGGGGGTCAGGTGGGGTTTAACGATAGAAGGTCAGCAGGACCGAGTGTCTGGAAGTAACAAGAGCAGCACAATTGAAGGCTTCAGTTGTAGATCAGCCAGGGTAGAGCCTGAGGTGGGTAAAGCAATTGTTATAATGCAAAAAAGAATAAAGTATGACTAATCTACCAGGCACAAACCTGCATTTGTTTCTGTTACTCACAAAAGTCATAATCTCTGAAGACTAAGGTCTAAAAAAGAGAAACTGGGAGACTGCATTATTCTGCAAGGGTGGGTTGGGGATGTCCATCACACTTATATCATGCTGCTTAGGAAAAGAAAACCATAGTACAATTTTAGAAAAAAATTGTTTAATGAGCAAAGTGTTTTGTAAACACAACAAAAATAGTGGGTTAATAGATATCTGCAGTGTACAAGGAGCTCTGAGTGACAAACTGGACAACTGGCTTTCATACTTGGGAATGCGTGAGACAGAACAAGAGTAGGTCTTTGCATTGAAGGTCAGGGGCAATTCTACCAAAGGAAGACAATGCTACCCACTGTCAGCTCCAAGCCCCTCCACCTCCCTGATGAGCTGCCAAGCCCCTGTCACTGCTTTAATATAACATTATGAAGAATGTCCATTTCAGTATAAATCTCACCAGCACATCTTCGAGATGTACCCTCCACCCATGGTGGGGTGTATTCTCTACTGCCTTCCCTTCCCAGAGTTCTTCAATAAGAACCATGGCTTGAGCAAGGCGGCTGGAGGAAGGGAAGGACACGAGGAATCACCACAGTTTAATCCCATCCCAGCACTTCTTCAATGTTTACAAACATACATTTGCCAGTGCATATTCCTCTTTCAGCATAGATCTGCTAGTTTAGAACAGGGACATTACTAAAGGAGTCCCCTGGAGTGCTAAATAGCCAACTAATGAAGTTGTGTTTACAGCTCATGCCAACAAGGAATAGGTTTGGATTATTCCAATTGATTCACATGGCCCTTACAACAGGGGTGCCAACTAACCCAAACAATTAGTAATAGATTTGAACCAAAGGCCTAGAAGGTGAATCAGAATGTAGAACTGTGTTAACCATCAAAAAGAAATGCTGCTATTTCTCAGGGAACTGCTGCATGACCACACTCTATTTCACTGCTCAGTGATCCAGCCAGCATACATTTTTAAAATCAACTTTTACAAGTATTTCCATGTCCTAACTCATTGACCGACCCCCCCCCCCCCCCAAAACACCACAAGCAACACTGCCCACAAATCAGTTTATTTTATAGCAAATCTCAAGACATTAAAGTCCCCTTTTTATTAATAAATACAAAAAGGCAAGTGAAAAACCAATGGAAATGTACAATAATGAAGTGAAAGCAGGGTATTCTTGAACTTCACTAGAGTTCGCTCCGTGATTTGGCAGCAAGGGGCGCATACTTGGGCATCAGGTCTGTGATTTTGCGGATGAAGTCAGATTTCTCTGCACAGCCTTTACATGATTCGCCCCACTCGTCCAAGATCTTCCTCAACTCCTTGACTCTCAGCTTCTTCAGATCAACTGTGCTCAGGTCCACCTGTTTGTCTGTGATTAAGCAGAGTGAAAAAGAGACAAGACGCAGTCAGTAGCACCATTCTTAACCCTGTTTCCCCAATAAACAGTCCCTTATCAACCACAGGCCAAGCAGTTCTCTGTTTGAGAGGACAGTCTTGTGTAGGCTAGCCCTTGGAGTAGCTTGTTTTTCTTAGACACACTGTGCCTGACTGTGCTAAAAATTTTGCAATGTTAATACACAAGTGTACATTTCTCCTTTGTATTGTGCAGTTATACATCAAACAAAGCTGCTTCAGCAGTTGAATAAAACCACCTCTGCTTTCAGGAAGCTGCAGCAGTTCATTAATTAAACAAAGAACTTGACATTTATTAAGATCATTGAATCATACTCTACAGAAACAATTCTTAAGCCTATCCAGGACATACTATCAAAAATACACTAAACCTACACTAGTCCCACAGCCTTGAATGTTATATTACATCAAGTGTTCACCCAAGTACACTTCAACTACCTGCTCATCTAGGTCTCTACCATCCTCTGGATGAAAATTTTTCATCAGACCTAATGCCTTTCCCCTTAAGAGCTTACCATCTTGTTACTGACCCAAGGGAAAAGGCTACTTTCTGTCCACCTTGTTCATGCCCCTCAATATTATAGATGTCTCTCAGGTCACCTGTCTGCCCACTTTCTCTAAAGAAAACACCAAGAACTTATTCAGCTTCTTTTTGTAGCTAAAAAGTGTAACATTCTGGTGAATTGCCCTGCATCCCTTCCAGTTCAATCACATCCTTCCTTTAGTGAGGTGACCACAACAACACAGTACTCCAGCTGGCACATACCCAAAGTCTTGTACACCTCCAACATAACCTCCCTGCTCTCAATTTATGCCTTGACTGATAATGGCAAGTGTCCATTATGCCTTTATCACTACCCTATTAATCTTTCTGCTGCCTTTGGGGATTTGTGATCAAGCACCCCATTGATATCTGTTCCTGAGCTTCCCAGTGTCCTTCCATTCATTAGGTACTCCCTTGCCTTGTTACTTCATTCAAAGGGCTTCATCTCACACTTGAAGGATTAAATTCTATTTGCCACTGATCTGCCCATCTAACCAATGTCTATATCTTCCTGTGACCCAAGACCTACTCCCTCACTGTCAATTAGCTGGCCAATCTTTGTCATCTACAAACTTATCCCTTCCCATGTTTTCATCTACATTTATTTCTGATATATAAATAGTCATCACCTGTGATCACTGGTGTGCCACTGGACACCAGCCTCCAGTCAAACAGCCTTCTACTACCATACTATGCCTCCTGCCACTAAGCTAATTTTGGGTTCAACTTGCCAAGTCACCCAGGATCCCATGCATTTTGCCTCCTTTAGCAGTTTCCTGTATGGGTCCTTGTCAAAAGCCTTACTGAAATCCATGTAAATTACATCAACTGTACTACCATAATCTGTTGCATAGTCACCTCAAAATTCAACCAGACTCATGAGGTATGACCTCTGAGAAAGCCATGCTGACTAACCCTGATTGAATCTTGTTTCTCCAAGTGGAGACGAATTCTCTCCAGTAGCTTTCTGACCGCTGACCCAAGACTCACTGGTCTGTAGATCCCTCATATCTCTCCCATCGTTCTTGAAAAGTTGAACCACACTAGCTGTCCTGCAGTCCCTGGCACCTCCCCTGTGACCAGAGATCAACTGAAAATTTGGGTCAGGGCCTGTGATTTTCTCCCTCGTCTTTCATAGTAGTCTGGAATGCAACTCATCCAGACTGAAGTTCCTGGGGTAAGATTAAGCAAATATTGGATGGATCACCAAGCCTTGACTAAATTGGTTTTAGGCAAAAGCATAAGCTGAAATATGCAAAAAAAGTTAAACTGTCCACCAATATTTTTAAAAACTCGGCATTCTCTTCTCTGGAAATATCCTCACAGGGAGCATGATTCCAGCTGTGTTTGAAGTAGTGAATTTTTATGCTAGGCCAGCATTTATTGCCCATTCCTAATCACCCAGAGGGCAGTTAGGAGTCACCCACATTGCTGTGGGTCTGGAGTCACATGTAAACCAGACCAGGTAAGGATGACCGTTTCCTTCCCTAAAAGGGCATTAGTGAACTAGATGCGTTTTTCCCCTGACAATCAACCAACAATGGATTCGTGGTCATCATTAAACTCAAACTTTAAGTTTTATTGAACTTAAATTCCACAATCTACCATGGCAGGATTCGAATCTGGCTCCACAGAACATTAAAGACAAAAAAAAAATTGCACATGTTGGAATCCAAGGTCGACAAACAGGAGGCTGGAAGAACACAGCAAGCCAGGCAGCACCCGGAGGAAACGTTGACTTCTTTTTTTGTCTTGAACCAAGTCTACACCACTGCAAAGTCTCTTCATTGGATGCTCACTTTGAAGAAGTTCTCTGCCTCCCTCAGACGTGAACTCAGAGTCCCTTTCTTACTGTCACACTGCTGTCACCTCTTCAGCCCTTCAACCACACCATGAAACGAACCTGCTACTACAGCCATGTGACCTTCCTCAGCTCCTGTCTTCACCATCTCATCCCTCAATGCCTCCAGGTACATTTTAAACCATCAATATTTGGACCCTCCTTCAATGCCTCCAAAAACAGTTCTCACTCTGGATTCTCCACTCAACCCTCTCTGCAATGTGCCAGCATCTCCACTCCCTCTCCTCATCCTTCCCCCAGCTCAAGGCTTCCCTTTCACAAACTTTCAGACGACCTCTACCCTACATTCGACATTCCACACACAAATGACTTTTCTGCTTCATAATTGGACTGAGTCCTGAAGAAGGGTAATAAAACGTTGTCTTCTCCTTTCCTCCAGATGCTGTCTGGCTTGCTGTATTCTTCCAGGCTCCTGTTTGTTTTCCACAGAAGATTTCCTGGTTCTCTGGATTAAACAGTCCAGTTAAAAAGCAACTAGGCCATTGCCTCCCCTTTAGACGTTGACAATTCTTTGACAGAATTCATCTCTTCATGGAAAAAGAATGAATGAGTGTTCATCACACTGTGTGGAAATCTAAAGGAAATGGCTCAAGCAGACCATACCCTGGACGTTCTTACCAGCATACTATTGTTTTGGTGGGTTCAGTTCTCTTCATTCTTCTACACAAAACCATTCCAAAATGCACCCTTAATCTGAGGAGACTGCACACGAGTATCATCATGAACAGTGAAACAAACTAAAATTGCACCACCAGCATCAAGCAAGCAAAGACAGAGGTTTGGAGCTCAGTCAGCTAGAATTCATTTGCTTGACACAGAGAATAAAAATAAACAATTCATACATAAATTAGTAGTGAATTAAACCTGGAATTTCTACACTGCAGGTGGAGATTGCGGATTCTTCATGAAGAGCCATCACAGGTGGGTTGAGTCAAAGTGTGCCAAGAAATAAAGCAGAACTATTTCTGGAAGTGGTTAATGTAAAAAAACTGGTCTGAAGAAAAATAGGAACCATACAATGATCATTTGGCATGCAACAAGGAAGGCAGGTAACAAGGGCTAAAAATACAAACTGAGGAAAATACTACCTTAAATTAATAAATACCAGTAACACCTTAATATAAATATCTTAAATGACAAAAGAGACCTTGGGAGTCCAGGTTCATAGTTCCTTGAAAATAGAATCGCAGGCAGACAGGATAGTGATGGCGACATTTGGTATGCTTGCCTTTATTGATCAGTGCATTGAGTACAGGAGTTGGGAGGTCATGTTGCAGCTGTAAAGGATATTGGTTAGACCACTACTGAAATACTGCACTCAATTCTGATCTCCCTGCTATAGGAAGGATGTTATGAAACTTGAAAGGGTTCAGAAAAGATTTAGAAAGATGTTGCTAGGATTTGAGTGTTTGAGCATTAGGGAGAGGCTGAATAGGCTGGGGCCATTTTCCCTGGAGAGAAAGGCTGAGGGATGATCTTATATAATTTTATAAAATCATGAGGGGCATAGATAGGGTGAAGAGCCCAGGTCTTTTATCCCATAGTGGGGGAGTCCAAAACTAGAGGGCATAAGTTTAAAGTGAGAGGGGAAAGATTTAAAAAAAGGGACCCAAGGGACAACCTTTACGTGTAGAGGGTGGTGTGTGTATGGAACTGGCTTGCACTAATTCTTGAATCATTGATTAAAATAACCCCTGAATCATCTAATCAAAAGAAATTTAAGCTAAGTTTATGTAACTGGTCCTCAAAACCAAGCCATTCAAGCACGATCTTTGCAACTACCCTAACTCTTACCGTATTTTAGATCACAGATTTGACTGTCACTCTTCTTCAGTTTTTCACAGATTTTAGTAACAGGCACATGATTGCTCATGGGTTTGGAGACTTCTTTAACTATCTTGGTGGCTGCATCACCTGTTGCTCCAATGTAATAGCACTGGAAATAAAGCAAGATACATTAATGGCATTTGTACTTTCCCCACTCCCCCCTCACTTTTCAGATTGGCCTGCTTCTTTGGTCATTGACTGTCATGTTTATTTACTTGGCTTAAACTATTTGGCTACTGGGCATCAGTAAATTGCCCCTAATTGTACACATGGCAATTCCAACTGTTCTGGATAGTATGTTGGATTTCTTCAGGCCATGATTAATGAATCTAAAATATAAAATTTTGTTTTTAGCACAGCTAACATGAATGAGTCATCTAGAATTGGAAGTAAACATTCCCCATCTGTCAAGGTTTATGGGAGACAAACTACTGCTCGCATAACATCTGATAATGTGTGGGTTAAAGCTTACACCTGCAGTATTAACTTACACTTCAATGCTCGAGGGCCAGAGAATAGATCCACATTCTCCTGAGTCATCCTGCTGCCTACAAGAGTGTGCTGGTGGCTTGGGAGGAGGATGGTGGTTTCGCAGAAAAGGACTTTAAAGCTGAAGCAGTTTTTGCAGAACAGTGCAAATTGCCCTGGATTTAACGGCAATACTGCATGATCCTTCATGGGTATGTATTAAGCTACCAGCATATCAAAACTACATTGCGTTGTCATTGCATGTGCAATGACTAACCACTTACAAATCTGTTCTCCTTGCCCTTGACATCCTTGCATTGCTGGATTAGATGTTCTTCTATAACATCAGGAGTGAAGTTTACACCTTGTTCGTTCAGAGAGTTATAAAACCGCTCCAGGAATGACAAACATACTAGAAGAATAAACAAAGAAAACTTTCATTAACATCTGACTAACACAAAACAAAACATTTTAGCTGGTGTAGAAGTTGGAGGAGGTCATCATGCTGCAATTCACCCCAGCATTGCTGTGAAGATTTCTACATGTTTACTACTCTAAGTGTAGAAAGAGTGGCTCAATATTTCATTCCTGCAGTCTGGCCCTAATTTCTAGGTTTACAATCTTGCTCTGGATTCTATGGAGAAAATATCAGGATAAATAAATATGGAGAAAATATCAACACCTCAAATAAGATAACATCCAAACTCCTAAACTCAAGTGAATACAGAATTCATGTAAACTGTCCTCATGATTTTACCCTTTAAGTCACAGTATCATTCTGCTGAATCTCCAACTCATCACCTACAAGATCAATCTCTCTTTCAGGAGCTGAAATTCCCAAAACTATATGCAGTATCTCACTTGGCATCTCAGCAAAGTTCTAGACAATGAAAGCAGCACATCCTTTTCTTTACAATCTGGGTATCAATTCTGTTTACAACAATGGCTCTGCCTAGACTAAACTTGCAAGTGCCCAATCACCGCAACCTGTGCTTCATAGTCAATCCTGCTCTAAACACTTCAAATCTTTTGCAACAGAGATGACTACCCCAGCGATGTTTTAAAATTATAGCTTCTTCAAAATGAAAACTTAAAAGTTTACATATCCAAATAGATCTTCCCAAAAATCACCAAATTTAAACCACATCTTTAAATCTACTCCCCCAAAAGTCTTCTTCAGACCCTAAGCACCAAAACACACAATTAAGCACAAAAGAGGCCAAAAAGCTCTTTAAAGCCTCTGTTTTTCTAACTTGGATTCACTACATATCCACTTTCTTTGTGCTGTGTTTAACATGCACCATAGAATTCTCCAATTGCACTGCTCCAAACTTAATGTCAAAAACCTCAACTTGTAATTAGCTGTTATCCCCCTTTGCCTGCTCTTGATCTGTCTCCCCTGTTTTAGATTAAAAAAAAAACTGTGTAGGTGGACAGCCGTCCAACTCCCTGTCCTAGCCACAGTCTAGTATAGACATACTACACAACTCATTCAATTCAAGCAGTCTGGAAATAACTGTAGGAGGTCTCCAAATGAGAGTCCATTCCCAAACACTGGAAGCCGGACAAAATCAATTGTAAATCCTGAGGCACATGTACTAAGTGGAGTGTCTGCTCAGGATGCCTTATGTATTGCTCCTCACAAAATAGGGATTAAACCCCTTCAGTCCCATGCACTGAGGTACAAAGTTTAAGTTCAATCTAAATCTCCAGCTGGTGTCCAACAGGTTTTGTGGTCACCCTGCACAAACTATTGGAAGGACTTGTATTCCTATAGCATCCTTAGGATCATGGGATGTCCCAAAGCACTTTACAGTCAAGTGTATCAAAGTTGCAAATTTGAAAAACTAGCAGCCAGTTTGTGCACAGAAAACCAGAAAAAATAAATGACCAGATCAGCTCATTATATGCCACTTAGGAATTCCAGTATGCTGCTTCTTATCCCTTGGACAATTGCTAGAGTGCAGCTGGTATCATTGTGACTTGGTTAGTACATTTCAGAAGGTGGTCACTCCACGGCTTAGGATTGGGCAGAAAGAGGGAATGGGTGACCCAGAAAGCAGTGCAGCTCTGGAACACTCCCCCTGAAAAAGGGGGCAGATACACTCCCTTTTAGAAAATCCTTGGAAATGCACTTGTGTTGTAATCTACAAGGATACTGGATCGATTGTTAGATTTTAAACAGATATTTTTGTCAACCATAGGTAACAAGTGAAATGGGTAATGGTGGGTGTATGGAATTAAATGCAGATCAGCCACAATCTCAAGTGGTCATACAGGCTTGACAAGCAAAATAGCCTTCTCCATGTCACCAATGGAGAGCTAGAAAGTAGAACTGGACGGGATAGCTGTTAACTTGCACATACATAGTGGACCAAAAGAAATATTTATGGCACAGAGATAATTACGTTTCTAACTGTATTAGTGGAATTGATTGAGGGGTTGATATTGACCAGGACGCAAGAACATCCTTGTTCTTTAAATAATGCATCCAGATCTGTTACATTCAGTCAAGCACAAAGACAGGGCTTTGGTTTAGTAGCTTGTCTAGCACCTCCAATTATCACAGCATTCATTTAGTACCATGCTAGTGTCAGCCTAGATTTTGTTCCAAGTTTCTGGAATAGCACATTGAGATTCAAGTAGAAACAGTGGACTGTCCCTCAATTTACTCATCTTGTAATGATTCATCACAATCTTACAATGATTCATTAGGGGCAGCATGGTGGCTCAAACGCTAGTACTGCTGCCTCTCTGCAGCAGGGACCCAAGTTCGATTCCACCCTTGAGTGAGTGTGTGGAGTTTGCACATTTTCCCCTGTATCTGGGTGCTGCAGTTTCCTCCCATAGTCCAAAGATGTACAGGTTAGGTGGATTGGCCACACTAAATTCCAGGAAGGTGCAGGATAGGTAGATTGGCAACAGGAAATGCAGGGTTGCAGGAATAGGGTAGGGGGTGGGTCTGGGTGGGATGCTGTTCGGGATTGGTGTGGCTCGATGGGCTGAATGGCCTACTTCTGCACTGTAGGGATTCTTTGATTATCAATCAAGGCTTTTGTGGTGCAGTGCTAGTGTCCCTAGACTCGAGTTCAAGTCCCACCTGCTCCAGAGGCACGACAACAAATCACTGACCAGATTAATATCTAGTCACTGTCAATCACAATATTCGAGGCAAATTTCTGCTATGGAATGCAGAAAAGTTTGATGCTATTTGTTCCCTATTCAGTCTATTTTACAGAGGGGTTACAATCCATAACCAGAATTTTAGTAGACTGTAAACTGCCAAGGCTAAAGATCAGTCTGGTTCATTCTTTAACTTGGGTCAGTAAACCCAGGGATCAAAAGAGGGACCTTCCCTGCTGACAATGATTCGCCATTTTGAACAGTCATGATGCAGATGGGGAAATTCCTTAGTTTTAAAATTGTGTTTTCACTCCAGTTTTGGGCCATGCAGATGTTAGCCAATGCTACTGAATGCAAATTTTAAAATTAGGTGTCATAATGCTGCACAAGAGGTTGGAAGTGTGCCTAATAAGAATACATGCACCCATCTTTGATTCAAATACTATTACAACCTTTCCTATTCTTTGGGAAGATGGCTTGAATTAGTTGGCATAGCACAGCATAGCACACAGTGAGGCCATTCAGCTAATCAAGTCTGTATCAGCACTTTTTATAAAACAGTTCAGCTGGTTCCTCTTTCTCCATATCACCTCCAGTTCCTTTTGAAGCCAATTATGGAATCTGCATCTATCATCCACAGACTATACAATCCATAATTCACTGACAAGAAATACGTACTTTTGACACTTGACAATATAGTTTTATGTTGTCCACAGATTGGCTGGAGCTACAGTCATTTCTCAGGGAGCAGTAGCAATATGAAGGGGCACTCACAGCTGGCAAAAATCACTGATTTCATACCTTGCAGTACAAATACAAAGATCAAAGATACTGCCTTGTGAGACCCAGAATGAAGATCCCTGGTGGGGATAATTTTGAAGGCAATGGGTCTCCAGTTGCAGCACTGCTTGAGGGTGAGATTGGCTCAGAGGTTGCATTCTCATGCAGTTGATAATCAGTTCAAGCCCCACTCCATGTATTTAAGTACATTCTAGATTGCAGCTCCATCCACTAGTGTAAACATTTCCAGAATCCCTAACCTGATGGCTCTGTATGTGCAGACTGAAGCTTCATATGGTCCAAACTAAAGCAAGAGGAAGGAAAAGGTTCAAGGGGAAAAGCAGACAAGTACAGTCAGAAGTAGCATTTAACCTGCTTAAAGAGAAAAAAGAATAACTGTTCTTTTACATTATTGGTAACCCAGAAACAAAACAGCAGCTTTCGAAAATCACTACTGAGATATTACATTTTAAAATAAGAAACTTGGGCAAACTTTCTGCATCATTGGATGATTCACCTGCACATTCTCTTACCTGAGATCTGAAACGTCTTTGCTGTACCTCTTCCCAATTCTCAACCTTGCTTCATTTTGGGAGATTCCCTCCCCCACCAACCTTCTCAATCACTCCTACACATTTACCCTAAAATTCTTTAATGGATCCACACACTCCACATTACACCTTCCTAAACAAACCCCTGCCAACCACACCCATCCCTCCCTAGCACCCACCCATTTCCCAGGTCCTTCCCTCCAAGTATTTTATTGGCATGTATATAGTAAGCAGGTGGAAGCCGGTTTACTGGGCTTATTAAGGACAAACAGGATGGCAGATGCTTCGAGGAAACAGAAAAGAATGGTTCTAGGATGAGGAACCTCCATTACATCGATTGGAGAAGTTGGAACCAAATTCCTTGCAGAAAAGGTTGAAAAATGATTTGATAAAGGCAGTCATGTCATCTGGTTAAGATAGAAATGAGAAACTTATTGATGAGATCAAGGACAAGAGACCACAGATTTAAAGGTAACTGTTAAATTAAGGAATGAATACATGAAGTTGCAGCAAGTGGTCAGGATTGGGAACACATAGCCAGAGTGTAGTGGAGGCAGTTTTAATTGAAGACTTCAAGAGGGAGTTGGATTATTGTCCATAAAGGGAAGAACATGTGGGCTGCAGGGAGAAGTCAGAAATGCGGTTTTAGGCGAACTGGTCCTTTGGAGAGCCAGCAGAAACAACAGCTAAGTGGCCACCTCCGTGCAGCATGCATTCTCTGATCCTAGGTGCAAGGTAAAGCTAAAACACTTCATCAGTACTTTGCATTGACGTTTACTGTGGAAAATAATGCTGGCAAAATACCACTATCGATTGAAATTGATTGGCAGGATATACCAGGAAGGATGGCTACGCTTGGGTTGGACAAGTTGCCTGGTCCAGATGGATTGCATGAAAGAACACTGAAGATAGGGAGAAAAGAGCATTAGAGCTGGCCATATTCTTTCCCCAAATACACTGGAGGTGCCAGAACATTTGGAGAGTGGCAAATATGATGCTTTAATCAAGAGAGGGTGCAATGACATTCCTATCAATTACAGGCTAGTGAGTTTAACATCTGTAGTGGGTAATATTTTGGAAGGAGAAAGAAGTCGACAGATTTGATTTAGTTAAGGCTAACACAGAATTGCAGAAGAAAAATCATGATTGACTGTTCTAAAGGTTACTAATAATGTCAATTTTAAATGAGACCATGCCAAAGTGTAATAGAAAGATAAAATTGACAACATTGAGGCTCACAATAGGTATCTTAGCTTGCATAAGCAAACTAACTTGAGGACTGAAGATAGTGAAATTACTCAATGTCAAAGTTATAATACAGGAGTTGGGAGCTCATGTGCATAGTCCTTTGAATATATCAAGATACATCTAGAGTGGTTAGCAAAACCGCTGGTTTTCGTAAGAGAAGGTAGAGTACCCATTGAATGCTGGTTAGGCTATTACCTGAAAACTAATCTAATTCCGGTCATCACAGTTTAGAAAGGACATAGATATCCTTAAAGCACAGGGAAAGTGGCCAAAATGACTTAAGGCACGAGTAATTTCAGCTACGGTATTTAGTTAAAAATTGAGGGGCTGGGGGCGTTCTCCTTAGGAGAAAGGAGACTGAGGGAAGATTCATAGAGGCCAAAGTCACTCCCATTATTTGCTGGTACATTTAAAGGTTTTGGGCAAAAGGTACCAGGGAATGCAAGAAAGAACCAGTCTTACACAGCAAGTGGTGATGACTCAGAACTCGATGCTGAGTGTATGTGAGAGCAGGGAAGAGGTGTGGAGATGATCAATGATTTCGAGCAAAATAGACTACACGAACAATGTGAAGGAATGATGCTCACTTTATTGCTGTAGACAGCCACATGACAGTGTTATAAACCAATGCCGCCACTCTCACTTTCAATACTAAATTGATCTTCAGCTATGCTCTCACCCTACCCAAATGACAGCATCGTAATAACCATCCCAATACCATCTCAAACCCTGCCTAAATGAACAATAAGCTCAATAGTACCCCTTGCTAAATAAACATAACCCTTCTCTAATAACCTTAAATTGGGTTAATTGCCAGAGGCATAACAGATGGAGTGGAATTTGGATAAGTGCAAGGTATTGCATTTTGATAAAGAGAGACAAAAGGCAGGACTCGTACCATTATAAGAACGACTTTGGGTAGTGTTGTAGTACAGAGACCTAGGGGCTCAGTCAGCTGTACAGCTTAGGAACAGACCCTTTGGTCCAACTTGTCCATGCCAACCAGCTAACCTAAGTTAATGTAGTACTATTTGCCAGCACTTGGCCCATATCCCTCTAAACCCTTCCTATTCATATACCCATCCAGATGCCTTTTAAATGTTGTAATTGTACGAGCCTCTACCACTTCCCCTGGCAGCTCATTCCACACACATGCCACCCTTTGAAAATTTTGCCCCTTAGGTCCCTTTTGAATCTTTCCCCTCTCACTTTAAGCCTCTAGTTTTGGACTCCCCTAACCCAGGGAAAAGACCTTGTCCATTCCTACATCTATGATGTAGGAGTATAATTCTTTGAAGTTTGTGTCACAAGTAGACAGGATGGTTAAGGCAGCATTTAGCACACTTGCCTTCATTGCTCATACCTTTGAATAAGAGACAAAAACAAAGTTGCTGGAAAAGCTCAGAGGTCTGGCAGCATCCGTGGAGGAAAGAACAGAGCTAACGTTTCAGGTCCGGTGACCCTTCCTCAGGACAGTTCTGAGGAAGGGTCACCGGACCCGAAACGTTAGCTCTGTTTTCTCCTCTACGGATGCTGCCAGACCTGCTGAGCTTTTCCAGCAACTTTGTTTTTGTTCCTGATTTACAGCATCCACAGTTCTTTTGGTTTTTACTTTGAATAAGAGAGTTAGGATATTATAGTCGAGGTTTTATAGAACATTGGTGAAGCCTCTTCTGGAGCACTGTGCCCAGCATTGGAGGTTGAAGGGTGACCTTATAGAGGTTTATAAAATCATAAGGGGTGCAGATAAGGTGAATGGCAGGTGTCTTTTCTCCAGGATGGGGCACTTCCAGCATTGGGGGCATATTTTTAAGGCAAGGGGAGAAAGATTTAAAAAAAGGTGTATTTTTTTTAAAAACAGAGTAGTTCGTGTGTGGAATGAATTTCTAAAGGAAGTGGTGGATTCGGATACTGTTACGGCGTTTAAAAGACATTTGGATATACAAATAAGAAATGTTTGGAGGGATATGGACCCAGCGCAGGCAGGTTAGACGAGTTTAGTTTGGGATTATGATCGGCATGGACTGGTTAGACCAAAGGGTCTGTTTCCGAACTGTTTAGCTCTATTGCCCCGTAAACTCTTCTTCAACTATACCCAACCCAACCCAACCCACCCCACCCCACCCAAATAACCACAGTTTCACGACAGTAACCACCACGACGCTGCGCTAACCCCTTCAGCAAGTACCTAAAACCGCACCCTGACCCAATACTTTGAGCCTCATCACAATAACCACCCCATTCCCAATTGCCCACCCTTCTCCTTATTCCCCTTTCTCATCTCCTGACTCCATCGTTACCTTCACACTCCCCTTCTTTCAGTGTCTCAGAAGGCGTCACGAAAAAGACTAATACCGCAGCCAGACCACTAGCCAAGAGTATTCTGCCCATCTTCAGCTCCAGAACTCCACCGAACCGAACCGGGCCACCCCTCGAGTTCTGCCGGCAACACACTGCGCCGTGCAACCAAACCAGTCTTCCACATTTCAATTGGACCACGTCTAACCACCACAATCCCCGCCCCGCACATTCTCCACGCCTATTAGTTAAGATGAACGTCGCTTAGAAAACGTCAACAAACGGGTGCAATCAGGTTTGGTTACGCCCGGCGAGGTCGCCCAGCGGCCAGTTGGCGCCTCGCGATTGGCTCAGGGGTATCAGCCAGTAGGAATCATCCACCGGTCCCCTGTGTCTGACGTCACTTCCTGGAGGCGATATCGGACGGGGAACTTATTCCACAATACACCAAAAGAGAGGGCGGGGCTAGAGTGTGGAGGCGTGGTGGAGTGGGAGGAGCCAAAGTGCGTTCGGTATGGGGTATAAAGTCAATCGTGAGACGTTGTCCAGTTCCGGGCGGGATGGGAGGAGCCAGAAATGGGGCGGAGTTTATTCCAATTACCGGGATGGACGTACCAGCGTGTGGAAGGCGGGGCCAACTTTGGAGTTGGAGCGGGACGGGAATGGGCGAGGCCAGCGTGTGCGGAGGTGTTGGGGCGGGGCTAGCTCGAACCTTTTTTCGGGGGGTTGAAGCCGAGGGTGAAGGGAGGCCATTTTGTGTCCAAGAAGAGCTGTGATAGAAATGAAAACAGGACATTGGAGCGACCCAAATCGTAAGAATATTTAATCTTTATAGCAAAAGTAATTCCATTCACACTCATCTCTTTGTTATAAAGTTCCTTTATTTGGTTTGTTTCATTTACATGTCTAATCTTGCATGTTGATACAATGTTACACCAACCTTCAATCAAAAATAAACAAAAACTTCCGAAGTACATTTCTATAATAATTCTATGTGCTCAGCAAAGCATCACCCCTCGTAAGCAAATATGACTCAACAATTTTCATCAGGTTTTGAAGATGGGCCCCTGGATTAGAAACGTTAACTCTTTCTTTCCACAGATGCTCCCAGGTCCGCTGAGTTTTTCCAGCAATTTCTGTTGATGTTCTTGATTTCCATCATCTTCAATTCTTTGAGTTATTTTTAATTTTAATTTTACTTAAGGAACACTGCCAACTGCACAGAATTGTGCTGGAGCCACCAGAAGTTGAAGATAATTAATGTAAAAACAGAATGGGTTTTGGAAATCTGAGTCATAAACTGAAAATACCAGAAGTAAACAGCAGGCTAGATAGCTTTGGAGAGAGAAATGGAGTTGGTGGGTTGAATTGTACATTTTTTTTAGGCTGTGTCACTGTTGTAGGAATCTGAGTGACATGGGTTGTGGCATAATTGGACAGGAATTCTGGTGAGGCCCTTTTCAACATTGGGAGTAGCTAATGTCATCTTTTATACTTCTCACAAGTGCTGTGGTGACCTTCTAATTAGGCAGTGGTGACTTGCCTGTTGATGGTCATGATAGCTTGTTAAGTACCTTGTTAACATCTCAATTCACCTCATTAATGTTCAGTCTCCTGTCTTAGTGAAGTCACTGAATAAAAACTCAGCAAGAATACCAGAGCAAACACCTGGTGGATTCAGTTAGTAATTTGGTCTGACCTACCTCCATGTTGCACACCAGGCACCAATATCTCAGGGCTCCAGCTACGTGCACCCCAAAACCATGGACATTAGCATCCAACGTAGCTTCTGAGGATCCCCATGGCACATCTCTGATCTGCCACTGGACACTTTTGGGGATTCAGTGCCCATCACCAAGAGCAATTTGGCAGCGGCACTACAGATTGAGCTGGTTGGGTCCTAAAGGGCATAGGTGCTAGACTGAGTCTGTGGCAGGTGGTGAGGGAGCCAACAAGTGGGAAAAAACAGACTTTTGACTGCATCCTTACCAATCTGCCAGCTGCAGATGCTTCGAACAGATGTATCAGTGCAAGAGTGGCATCGATGAGGAGGTTATCAACAGCAGCAGAATTGTAATCCTGACATATCACTCGCTTAGCCATTACCATCAACCACAGAGATCAACCCTGATTCAGTAGAGCATGTAGGAGGGGATGCCAGGAGCAGCACCAGGCATACCTAAAAATGAGATGTCGACCTGGTGAAGAGACTGAAAGGATACTTGGATGTCAAAGGGGAGGTGATGGCCTAGTGGTGTTATCCGCTGAACTGTTAATCAAGAGACCCAGATAACATTATGGGGACTCGGGTTCAAATCCCTCCACGGTAGATGGTGGAATTTGAATTCAATAAATATATCTGGAATTAAGAATATAATGATGACAATGAATCCATTGTTGACTGTTCGAATAAACCCAGCTGGTTCATTAATGCCCTTTTAGGGAAGGAAACTGCCATCCCTACCTGGTCTGGCCTACATGTGACCCCAGACTCAGAGCAATGTGGTTGACTCTTAACTGCCCTCTGAGCAATTAGGGATGGTCAATAAATGGTGTCTAGCCAGCAACACCCTCATCCCATGAATGAATAAGGGAAACAACCTAAGCAGCTAATGATAGACCAAGCTAAGTGATCCTACAACCACTGGATCAGATCTAAGCTCTGCAGTCATACCACATTCACTCGTGAGTGGTGGTGGACAATTAAACAGCTCACTGGAGGAGGATGCTCCTCAAATATCCCCATCCTCAATGATTGAAGAGACTAGCACATGGATGCAAAATATGAGGCTAAAGCATTTGCAGCAATCTTCAGCCAGAAGTGCCGAGTAGATGATCAATCTCCACCTCCTCCTGTGCTCCCAATTCAGCCAATTACATTCACTGCATGTGATATCAAGAAACATTTGGAAGCACCGGGTAATTAATACAGAAGCAATGGCCCTGATAACATTTTGGCAATAGTACTGAAGACTTGTGCTCCAGAACTTGCCTCTCCCCTGGCCAGACTGTTCCAGTAGTTGCAACATTGTAATCTACCTGACAATGTGGAACGGAGCCCAGGCAGTAATGAAAACAAAAAGCAGAGCAAATCCAAACTGGCCAGTTACCACCCTATCAGTTTACTCTCAATAATTAGTAAAGTGATGGATGGTGTCATCCACAGTGCTATTAAGCAGCACCTGTTTAGTGATGCCCAGTTTGGGTTTGGCCAAGTCCACTTAGTTCCTGACCTCATTACAGCTTTTGTTCAAACATAGACAAAACAGCTGAATTCCAGAGGCGAAGTGAGAGTGACAGCCCTTGTATATCAAAGCTGAATTCGACCGAGTGTGGCATCAAGGAGCCCTTACAATACTGGAATCAGTTGGTACTGGGGGCAAACTCTCCGCTGGTTGGCGCATGTCTGGCACAGAGGCAGATGTTTGTGGTTGTTGTAGGTCAGCCATCTCGGCTCCAGGACATCTCCGCAAGAGTTCCTCAGGGTAATGTCCTAGGCCCAACCATCTTGAGCTGTTTCATGAATGACCCACGACCACTTCCATTGAGAAGGAGAAGGGGGCAGCATATATATGGGAATGCCACCAAATTCAAGTTTCCCTCCAAGCAATTCGCCATCCTAAGTTGGAAATATATCGCTGTTCCTTCACTGTTGCTGGGTCAAAATCCTGGAATTCTTTCCCTAAGGGCATTGTGGGTCAACCTACAGCACATAGACTGCGGCGGTTCGAGAAGGCAACTGACCACCACCTTTTCAAGGGCAGGTAGGGATTGGCAATAAATGCTAGCCAGCCAGCGACACCCATGGCCCATGAATTAATAATTTAAACAAAAGTCCTGGCAGAGTGAAGAAGGACAATGACCTTGTGCTATGCATTCTTCCAGATGGCTAAAAGTGTTCTGACCCAGGTTGCAATCTCATACTGGGCTGGTATAGTCTGGTATTGTGACCTCCACTGCTGATCCTGGGGGCAGTAGGAAATCCTGATTCAGCACTACTCCTCACCACCAGGACCTCCAGAAGTCTGCTTGCAAAGAGAGGGTGCTGATTTTCCCCTTGTCTGCAATATCTGGAGCAAATGTCAGCAATTCTGCAGCGCAGCCCTGGACTGACAGTCAAATAAGAGCAAAAAATGTGGATGCTAGAAATCTGAAACAATCACAGAAAATATTACAGAAACTCAGCAGGTATGGCGGCATCTGTGGGGAGATGCTACCCACCCAGAGTCAAATTGACCTTCCTCAAGTTGAACTTTCAAGTGTTTAATGGCAGCATAGAGGTGGAGATGAAGAGACTGGCCACCCCTCAATGTCCTGAGTGGAAAGTACAGAGGTGTCTTTCTGCTATTTCACTTCCAGTTGGCACTGCCCTGTCTGCTTGTGAGGACGGGGCTTCTGATCAGGTGACAAGGGTCCCAGCTTCCAGATGAAGGCCACAACACTGGACCAAGCCAGCCTGGTCCAAGGTTGCTACCCAGGTCAGTGTAGTTTCAGCTGTCTGGAGGAATGCAGAATAATGTAGGAAGTAGATTAATGACTCCATCAGTGTAAGTGCTGTCAACTTCTCTCCAATGCTTCACGTTCACCCTACCTCTAATACTGTCTCCACTTCCCACTAAGTATCATCTCTACGATTCTCATTATTGCCTGAAATATCTTCCCTTGCTTGCTGTCACCCACGCCAGCCCTGACACCCTGAACACTGCAGGCCCTTTGGGCCACCTATTCACTCATTCTGGATACCTATCCACTGCACCAAAAGTAACAGCTATGCCATCCACTTTCATCCCTGCCTCTCACTTGGAGGTACACAGTCCACAATAGGGCAGAAAGAGTCAAGAAAGGTGGTGGACTGCCTGGCAATCGGTTCCTTATCCATAATAAAGAGAGGATCGTGTCTGTGACCATCTTTAGCAGGTGACTGACTGTTTGCAAGAACCTGGACAGATATCGGAGACTGCCTATGACTCACTAAGCCTGGGACCCCGGAACCATAGGCCATTTCCCTTAATGACAGAGGACTGCTGACAACTGTGATAAGCTTCCTTGCTTTTTATCTGCTCTAAATGGCATGGCTTGACAGCAGTTGAGAGCTTGGTATCTCTGTCTGAGGGGTAAAGTGCAGGAAAGGCAAGGCAAAGCAAGACAGATGTTGTGAACATACATTAAGGCGCTCAATGAGTGAACGCTAAGAGAGCATGCAAACAACCTGGAGATGGAGCCTAGTCCAGTCCATGAACAGATGAGGGTTCTTAGATTTTGGCATGTTAGATGCAAATGTCTGTGGACATGGAATGTGTGTTTGGCTGGTGCCCATGTAACATGCCCTGAGATGTTGGTGCCAGTATCCAACATGGAAGTCTTTTGAACAAGCAGTAAACCGTTTGCCCTGATTGAGAATTTTTGGCACCTAATTTGCTTGCAGTGGGTGGAAGGATGGGCAGCTGTACATAAATGAAGTGACATGCGCGGTTGACAGTGTTGTTAACAAGTAATAATACACCGTAATAGGCAACTTGCCACTCCCTAGTGTAAATCTCATCTCAGTGCTTAGAACTTAGTTAAAAAACGTAGTGAGTTGTTCCGATATCAAGATAGACCTTGCTTGGCTAGATTCTGCCATGTTTCAGATCAATGAACTTTCAGAAAACATTGTCTAGGACATGTGAGGGAAGTCCAGAAATATTGGAGATGGAGGAAAATGGTTACTTCTTTAACAGTCAAAATTCTACGTCAGCTGCCAAAGATACTTTTCATTTTCATTAGGTGTGGAAAGGTAGTGTGGCTGGACAATAAGCCAATGGTAGGTTTGTGGGGTCAGACCACTGAGTTTGAGGTAGGATTTAAGTGCTAAAGCCTTCAGGAATACATCCATTCAGAGCTGGTGACCTTATCCACACAGCAAGAATATTGGACAAACTCCTTGCTTTTCAAACAATATCTCTTTACTTCTATACCAAGCTATGCATTAGTTTCAACACTGAATTGAAAAATAGTGTAGTATTGCACTGAAACGTTGGTCTAGCACTGAAGTCATGGAGTGCAATTTGATACCATTAGAATTTCAGCCAGAGGACCGATTGCACAAAATTGCTAAGATTTTGAATCCAGGACACACTCTAATTGGCCTATCCAATGTATGTTAATGTGGAGATAGATTCACCTTTTATCTTCAGTGTGCTAAGTCTTGAAAGCACAAGATTAGTTTTTTTCTAGAGGGGTAAAAGTCTATGAATGGAGTGGACAAAATGACGTAGCTTTACCTCACACTCAGAGGCCATTTAATGAAATACATCTGTGATGTCTCTATGGTAGAGTATTCCAAAATTAATTTTTCTGTCCTAATCTCACTCCACAGCTTTGTTCTTTATACTAATAGGTGCAATGGACTCTACAACAACACATATGGGGCAAAAAATTCTGAAACTTTGCTGAAAAGAGGCATAGAAACATAGGAGACAACAAGGTGCAGAGCTGGATGAACACAGCAGGCCAAGCAGCATCATAGGAGGAGAAAGGCTGACGTTTTGGGCCTAGACCCTTCATCAGAAAAGGGGGAGGGGAAGGGGGTTCTGAAATAAATAGGGAGAGAGGGGGAGGCGGATAGAAGATGGATAGAGGAGAAGATAGGTGGAGAGGAAACAGACAGGTCGAAGAGGCGGGGATGGAGCCAGTAAAGGTGACTGTAGGTGGGAAGTTAGGGAGGGGATAGGTCAGTCCAGGGAGGACGGACAGGTCAAGGGGGCGGGATGAGGTTAGTAGATAGGAGATGGGGGTGCGGCTTGAGGTGGGAGGAGGGAATAGGTAGGAGGAAGAACAGGTTAGGGAGGCGGGGACGAGCTGGGCTGGTTTTGGGATGCGGTGGGGGGAGGGGAGATTTTGAAGCTTGTGAAATCCACTTTGATACCATTGGGCTGCAGGGTTCCCAAGCGGAATGTGAGTTGCTGTTCCTGCAACCTTCGGGTGGCATCGTTGTGGCACTGC
>NC_063347.1:55707813-55763695 GCF_021869965.1 Rhincodon typus | reverse complement strand
CATCCCCGCCTCTTCGACCTGTCTGTTTCCTCTCCACCTATCTTCTCCTCTATCCATCTTCTATCCGCCTCCCCCTCTCTCCCTATTTATTTCAGAACCCCCTTCCCCATTTCTGATGAAGGATCTAGGCCAGAAACGTCAGCCTTTCTGCTCCTATGATGCTGCTTGGCCTGCTGTGTTCATCCAGCTCTGCACCTTGTTGTCTCGGATTCTCCAGCATCTGCAGTTCCTACTATCATAGAAACATAGGACACGAAGTTGAAGCTTTTCGTCTTGCATTCAATAGAACTGAGACATAAGAAAACCATTTTAGAAAGAAAGCAATAATCTTCAAATGAGAGTCAACTTCCTGGTTGAATTTAATCTGTAAACCAAGACAGGTGTTGTGCAGCTTCATGCCAAAAGGTAATTGGGGCAACATACTACCAGGGATAGAAGTTTGTCTGGCTGGCAGAAAATAGAGAGAATGCATAAATGAGTCTTCTCACATTGTCAGGATGTGATGAGTGAGGTTTAGTGGCTAAATTTACTGATGACCCAAAGAAAGGTAGGAAGGTCAGCCCAGTGGGCAAAAATCTGGGAGATGGAGTATAATGTGGTAAAATATGAAGTTGTTTGCTTTGGCAGAATGATTAAGCAGATTGTTACTTAACTGAAGAATAACTGCAGAATTCCAAGGTGCAGCAGGATATAGGTGTTCTAGTAATGAATCACAGAAAGTACATACAGGCGCAGAAAGTAATTAAGAAGGCTAATGGAATGCCGTCCTTTATTGTGAGAGAAATTGAATGTTAAAAAGAAGGATTTTAGTTTTAGTTATACAAGCTATTGGTGAGATCACATTCCAGATAGGAGGCCAAAACGGCACACTTATTTAAGAAAGGATGTAAATACAGTGGAGATAGATCATAAGAGGTTTACCAGGTTCTGTTTGTCTTATGAGAAAAGATTGGATGCGTTGGGTTTATTTACATTGTAGTTTAGAAGAGCGAGTGGTGATTTGAATAAAGTATATAACATCCTGAATGGTCTCGACAAGGTGGATGTGGAAAGGATGTTAACCAGTGTGGGTGAGTCCAGAGGTATGTGACCTGTTTTAAAATTAAAGGTCACCCTTTTTCAGACAAAATTGAGGAGAAATTCACTCTCAGAGGATTGTGTCACTTTGGAACTCTGTCTCAGAAAATGGTGGAGGCACGGTCACTGAATATTTTTGAGGCAAAGGTAGATACATTCTTGTTCTACAAAGGAATCAAATTTTATCGGGGCAGATGGGAATGTGGAATTTGACACTAAAACAAATCAGCCATTATTGAATGGCAGAGCAGGCTTGCAGGACCAAATGGCCTACTTGTGCTCCTAGTTCATATGGACATGTGTTTGTTTGTAAGAAGAAGCCTGCTGCTGCAAAAAAATGAAGAACTGGTGCAGCTTGGACAACAAACCTGCTTCCTTCCCTGTCAACTAATTTTCTATCCAAACTGCCAGATTTCCTCTTGTCTCATATACTTGAAATTTTCTGACATTCTCTCTTGTCAGACATCTTGTCAAATGCTTTTAGAAAATCAGTAGCGCCACACTTACTGCACCCTCTTTATCTAATCAATTGCTTCTTCAAAATAAACCTGTTACATCTATCAAACAAGAAGTGTCTTGAACAAATCTATGCTGACTTTTCTTGATTAACACATCAATGCTGTCCACATCTTCCAAATAAACTTTCCTAAATATCTAACTCTGTTCTCAGTCTCCGTGTGTGTCTTGGTATCAGTTTCTGTCTTATTTTGCATCTGTGATATGCCTTGGGCCATTTTTACTATGTATATGAAAGTTGCTACACAAACACGGCTCAAATAATCCATAATTTGAGAGTTTGTCCAAGATTGAGTTGGTCTTCTGGGATCATCAGTTATCCCTAGTACAAATTTGAGGACCAGGAGAAACTGAGAGTCTGATTATTTTCAACATTATCTAAACATTGCTGCATCCCAGTACACACAGTGCTAACATGACTGTCTGAAAGTGACACATGCAGTGGATGCATTGGGTCTCAAAATGTTGTCATTTTGGTGCCTTATATTCACCTACACAAGAATAGTTGAAAGTGTATCTTACCCTTTTTGGGTTAATTACCCAGCAGATGTTCCTATATTGGTGCATTATTATCTAAGTTTAATGAATACATGAGCAAGCTTGCCTAATATATCACAACATTGTGATATTTACACACCTTTTCCATAACGTTTTAACAATATTCTGGTTTCCATGTTTGGCAGCAAGCCCATTAATTAACATAAAAATTGTGATTGAACAATCATAATAGTCATAGACCAGTCACAACATTCAGTACTGTCTCATCCTGATTAAACTCTCAAATCCTATGACAGGAATAGTATAATGCGTATACACTCAGTGAATGCAGAACAAGAGGTGGGATTCGAAGAAGGGATGGGGTCAGAGGAGAGAGGAGCAATATTCCTGAAGGACTTCCTTCCCCATTAGCTCATAGTTTCATAGAGATGTACATCATGGAAACAGACCCTTCAGTCCAGCTCGTCCATGCTGACCAGATATCCTAGGTAAATCTAGTCCCATTTGCTAGCATTTTGCCATATCACCTAAATCCTTCCTATTCAAATATCCATCAGCTGCCTTTTAAATGTTGTAATTGTCTGAGCCTCCATCACTTCCTTTGGCAGCTCACTCCATACCTGCACTGCCCTCTGGGTGAAAATGTTGCACCTTAGTTCCCTTTTAAATCTTTCCCCTCTCACCCTAAAACTACGTCCTCTAGTTTTTGACTCCCCATCCCAGAGAAATGACATTATCCATTTACTCTGTCCATACCCCTCATGATTTTATAAACTTCTATAAGGTTATCCCTCAGCCTTCGACAGTCCAGGGAAAATAACCCCAGACTATGCAGCCTCACGCTATAGTTAAACCCTCCAACCCTGACAACATCTTTGTAAATCATTACTGAACTTTTTCAAGTTTTACAACATCCTTCCTATAGCAGGGAGACCAGAATTGCACACAGTATTCCAAAAGTGGCCTAACCAACGTCCTGTACAGTTGCAACATGACCTCCCGATTTCAGTACTCAATGCACTGTCCAACAAAGGCAAGCATACCAAATGCCTTTTTCACTATCCTATCTACCTGCGACTCCACTTTCAAGGAACTATGAAGCTGCATTCCAAAGTCTGTCTATTCAGCAAACCCCCAGACCTTACCATTAAGTGTATAAGTTCTGCCTTGATTTGCCTTTCCAAAACGCAGCACCTCACATTTATCTAAATTAAACTCCATCTGCCACTTCTTGACCCTTTGGCCCATCTGATCAAGATCCCATTGTACTCTGAGATAATCTTCGCTGACCATTAAACCTCCAATTTTGGTGGCATCTACAAAATCTTAATAACCATACATTCTGTGTTCACATAAATGACAAAAAGCAGTGGACCAAGCACCGAACCTTGTGGCACACTGCTGGTCACAGACCTCCAGTCTGAAAAGCAACCCTCAACCACCACTCTCTGTCTTCTATCTTCAAGCCAGTTCTGTATCCAAATGGCTGGTTCTCCCTGTATTCCACATGATCTAACCTTGCTAACAAATCTACCACGAGGAACCTTGTTGAATGCCTGTTGGAGTTTGCCTTCCTTAACACTTGAAGGAAGAGGAAATGTTTCTTCTTAAGAGATGAGGTAAAGAATGAAGTGGAATTGGGACTGGAAAAGCTTTTAGATAAGATGAGTTGGTGATGATGGAGAGATTTATTTGTTTATTGATTCATGTATGAGATGTTGGTGTCGCTGGCAAGGTGGGCATTTGTTGCCCTTGAAATGAGTGGCTTGCTAGGACATTTTAAAAGACAACAAAGAGTTAATCAAATTATTGCGAGCACATTCCAAAAGGAAAAATCAGTTGGCAATGGTATTAGTCTGCCTTTATAGGGCTTGGACCAGTCTTCATCTGCAGCTGTAATCCATACTGGTGTAACTGTAAGGCTCAAAGCTTGAGAAGAAACATCCATAGTCAATGGTTGTGTTTTACTGGTGGCAGGTAACCTTCACTTGTAACCCCTTCTGGTATTTCCACCCTGAGAGTTTTACTCCCCCACCATCCTTGCCCCATATCTGCCGAACTGTAGGATTCTCAGCACCCCCTTCTTCCCCCCACAACGGGTTCCACTCCCTGTCAGCTGGAACTTGAAATGATACTGATTGCAACTTCTGGTTCAGTTCTACATTGCTGTCGTACACAGAAGGGGCAGTCTAGTGAGACTCTCCTATTTCTCTGGCCTTTCCGAGAAATCTCAGAGAAGTCATCCCAGCAGAGTTGGCACAGAGGTCACCTGGCAGAAACGGAATAATGGTCATCCTGACAGAGGTGGCGTAGAGGTTGCCCTGACAGAGACAATGCAGAGTGCACCGTGGAAGGAATAATGAAGAAGTCATTCTGTTGGGGAAGAAGGGTAGTGTGTGAAGTGGAACGACTGAGGGAAGCTTGTTGTAAAACATTTGAAACTACCGTTGGTAAGAATTTTGTTTATGTTAGACATGTGTCAGTCAACAATCAATATTCAAGGTCTGCTGGCAAGTCTGTAGACGTGTTTAAAAACTATTTTTAAAACTTGCAGTGATTTTAGAAATTAGTGATAAACTATAGGGGACTGTGTTGAAGAATTCCAACTGCTGTTTCTCTGTGAGTACCTGTGAGAGGGAGAGGGAGAGGATGTCTGTGTTTGGGACAGCACGTGCGTGAGAGATAGAGATGGATCTGTCTGCGTGTGGGAGAGCATGTGTATATATGTGAGTGAGAGGAGTCTGTCCACGTGTTGGAAGCATGTATGTGTGAGAGAGGGAGAGCGTGTGTGTGTGTGTGTGCATGTATATATGAAGGAGACCACGTGTTGGGCGGAAGCATGAATGTATCAAGGACAGCATGTATGTGTGTGAGGAAGAGCATGTGTGTGCATGAGAGAGGGGCAGAGATCCATCAGTGTTGTGTGCATGGATCAGCGTGTGTGTAAAGGAGAGCATGTGTGTGTGGGAGATGAGTCCGTCCATGTGTTTGTATTGGAGGAGAGAGGAGAAGAGTGTGTGTGTGTTTGAGAGAGAAAGAGAGTAATTGTATAGGTCAACAAGAACATAGAACAGTACAGCACAGTACAGGCCCTTCGGCTCATGATGTTGTGCCGAACTTTTACCCTAAACCTAAGGTCTATCTCACCTCCACTCCTACCTTATACTAGCATCCATATGCCTATCTAATAGCCGCTTAAATGCCCCTAATGAAGCCGACTCCACTACCCATTCCGGCAATGCATTCCATGCCCCTACCCCCTCTGAGTAAAG
This sequence comes from Rhincodon typus, assembly GCF_021869965.1. Taxonomy (NCBI): domain Eukaryota; kingdom Metazoa; phylum Chordata; class Chondrichthyes; order Orectolobiformes; family Rhincodontidae; genus Rhincodon; species Rhincodon typus. The sequence continues at coordinate 55,758,332 of NC_063347.1, read as the reverse complement.
AACCTACCCCTGACTTCTCCCCTATATCTACCTCCACTCACTTTAAAACTATGCCCCCTCGTAATAGCTACCTCCACCCTAGGAAAAAGTCTCTGGCTGTCCACTCTACCTATACCTCTGATCATTTTGTACACCTCTATCAAGTCACTTCTCATCCTTCGTTGTTCTAAAGAGAAAAGCCCTAGCTCTCTCAACCTTTCCTCGTAAGACCTTCCCTCCATTCCAGGCAACATCCTGGTAAATCTCCTCTGCACCTTTTCCAACGCTTCCACATCTTTCTTGTAATGAGGCGACCAGAACTGGACAGAATACTCCAGATGTGGCTGAACCAGGTTTTTGTATAGCTGGAGCATAACTTCACGGCTCTGGAACTCAGTCCCTCTATTAATGAAAGCTAACACACCATACACCTTCTTAACAACTCTATCCACCTTGGTGGCAGCTTTCAGGGAACTGTGGACATGAACCCCAGGATCCCTCTGCTCCTCCACACTGCCAATAATCTTTCCGTTAACCCTGTATTCTGCTTTCAAATTTGTCCTTCCAAAATGAATCACCTCACACTTTTCAGGGTTAAACTCCATCTGCCACTTCTCAGCCCAGCTCTACATCCTATCAATGTCCCTTTGTAACCTAGAACAGCCCTCCGCACTATCCACAATTTGACCCACCTTCGTATCGTCCGCGAACTTACTAATCCACCCTTCTACTCCTAGGTTCAGATCATTTACAAAAATCACAAATAGAAGAGAACCCAGAACCGATCCTTGTGGTACACCACTTGTAACTGAGCACCATGTTGAATATTTTCCGTCCACTACCACCCTTTGTCTTCTAAGGGTCAGCCAATTCTGAATCCAATCTGCCACATTTCCCCTTATCCCATGTCTCTTTACTTTCTGCATGAGCCTACCACGGGGAACCTTATCAAATGCCTTACTTAAATCCATGTATACCACATCCACTGCTCTACCTTCATCCACGTGTTTGGTCACCTCTTCAAAGAATTCAGTAAGGTTTGTGAGGCATGACCTACCCCTCACAAATCCATGCTGACTATCACGAATCAAACTGTGCCTTTCCAAGTGATCATAAATCCTATCTCTCAGAGCCCTTTCCAATAATTTGCCCACCACTGAAGTAAGACTAACTGGCTTGTAATTTCTGGGGTTATCCCTATTCCCTTTTTTGAACAAGGGAATGGTGTTTGCCAATCTCCAATCTTCCGGCAGTATACCCGTGGACAGTGAGGACGAAAAGATCGTTGCCAAAGGCCCTGCGACCTCTTCCCTCGCTTCCCATAGAATCCTTGGATAAATCCCATCAGGCCTGGGGGATTTATCTATCTTCAAGTTCTTCAAAATTCCTTACTAACATCGACTTCCTCTAGCCTTCCAGCCTGTTTCACACTGTCCTCCCCTACAACTAGGTCCCTCTCAGTTGTGAATACTGAAGAAAAGTATTCATTAAAGACCTCTCCTATCCCTTTAGGCTCCGTGCACAAATTCCCTTTACAATCCTTGATCGGCCCTACCCTTTCTCTAGTCATTCTCTTATTCCTCATGTACGTGTAAAAAGCCTTGGAGTTTTCCTTGATCCTATCTGCCAACGTTTTTTCATGCCCCCTTATAGCTCTCCTAAGCCCTTTCTTCAGCTCCTTCCTGGCTAACTTGTACCCCTCTAGAACCTTTTCCGATCCTTGTTTCCTAAACCTTATATAAGCATCCTTCTTCCTCTTAACCAGTTGTTCAACCTCTCTCGAGAACAAAGGCTCCCTCACTCGACCGCATCTTCCCTCTCTGCTAGGCACAAACATATCGAGCACACGCAGTATGCATTCCTTAAACAATCTCCACATTTCTATAGTGCTCTTCCCTGACAGCATCTGTTCCCATTTTATGTTATCCAGTTCTTGCCTAACAGAATTATAATTACCCTTCCCCCAATTATAAACCTTACCCTGCTGTATGTACCTATCCTTTTCCATGACTATTGTAAAAGTAACAGAGTTATGATCGCTACTGCCAAAATGCTCTCCTACCAACAGGTCTAACACTTGGCCCGGTTCATTGCCAAGCACCAAATCCAAAGTGGCCTCTCGTCATGTTGGTCTATCTACAAACTGTGTCAGGAATCCTGCCTGAACGCACTGGACAAAATCCGCTCCATCTAACCTATTACAACTAAAAAGTTTCCAATCACTATTTGGAAAGTTGAAGTCACCCATGACTACAACTCTGTGACATCTGCACCTTTCCAGTATCTGCCTCCCAATCCGCCCCTCCACTTCTCTGCAACTATTAGGAGGTCTGTAAAAAACCCCCAACAAAGTGACTGCTCCTTTCTTGTTCCTGACCTCAACCCAAACTGACTCTGCAGACATATCATTCTAGAACTGCTTTTCAGTAGCTGCTATACTATCCTTGACTAGCAATGCCACTCCGCCGCCTCTTTTACCACCCTCCCTATTTATTTTAAAGCATCTAAATCCCAGAACTTCCAACAACCATTCCTGTCCCTGAGTTACCCAAGTTTCTGTAATGGCCACAACATCGTAGGTCCAAGTACTGACCCATGCTTTTAAGTTCATCCGCCTTATTTCTGATATTTCTAGCATAGAAATATACACACATTGAAATATACCAGTGTGTGAGAAGGATAGTGGGTGTATGAGAGGGGGAGTATATTCATGTGTGTGTCTGCATGTGGGAGAGCATGTGTGCGTATATGAGGGAGAGGGTGTGCGTGTGGATGTGAGAGAGAGAGTGTGTGTGGGGGAAAGAGTTTGTGAAGGAGAGGCTTCTGCATGTGTGTGAGGGAGAGGCGCATGCCTCTGTGTAAGGGAGAGGGTGTGTGCTTGTGAGAGGAAGAACATTTTTGCATACATATGAGGGACAGTGTGCATGTGAGGGAGAATGTGTGAGGTAGAGGGTGTGGGTGTGTGTGAAGGAGAGGAGTGTACAAGAGAGTGTGTACAGGAGTGTGTGTGTTGGGGTGCATGTGTATGTGAGGGAGAAGGGGTGCATGCGCATATATGAGGGGGATTGGGTGCCTGTATGTTTTTATGGTGGAGAAGGTATTTGACGGATAGCAAGTATGCCTGCATGTGAAGGAGTGAATGTCTGTGTGCTTGTTGGGGAGAGTGTGTTTGAGGGAGAGAGTGTAGGCATGCGCATGTGAGGGAGAAGGTGTGGGTGCACGTGTGTGTGTGTGCGTGTGTGGCAAGAGTGTGTGCATGAGGGCAAGAGTGTGTGCACGAGCATATGTGTGAGGGAGAGAATGTGTTTGCACACGCGTGTGAGGGAGACAGTGTGCGTGTGTGCGTGTCAAGGAAGACCACATTTGCGGGAGCGTGCGTGCATGAGGGAGACTGCATGTGCACGTGTGCGTGAGGGAGACAGTGTGCATGCCCATATGTCAGTGAGGGAGGCAGCGTTTGTGCATGAGGGAGACTGTGCGTGTGTGTGCCTGAGGGAGAGCTTGTAAGCATGCATGTGAGTGGAATATAGGGTGCATGCATGTGTGAGGGAGCATGTGCATGTGTTAGGTAGAGCATGTATGTCTGCACATGAAGGAGACGGTCTCTGTGTCAGGAGACTGTGTGTGTGGGAGGGCGTTTCTGCGGATGTATGTGAGAGAGAGGGAGAGAGAGAGCGTCCTTATGTGTGTGAGGGAGAGGAAGAGAGTGTGCCCATGTGAGTGCGCGTGATGGAAAGAGTGTGTGCATGCATGCGCATGTGAGGGACAGAGTGAGTGCGTGTGAAGGAGAGGGTATGTGTGCATGTGTGAGGGAGAGTATGTTATTGCGGTATGTGAGGGAGAGCATGTGTGCATGCATGTGAGGAGGAGATGGTTACTTGCATCTGTGTGAGGGAAGAGGGATGCATTCACATGTGTGAGGGAGGGTGTGTGCGCGTACATGTGTGAGGGAGAGTGTGTGCGTGCAGTGCATGTGAGGGAGAGAGTGTGTGTGCACGTGTGTAATAGAGAGAATGCGTGCATGCATAGGGAGAGGGAGTGTGCGTTGGTGTGGGAGAGAGGATGTGTGCGGCAGAGGGAGTGTGCATGTGTCTGGGGTAGAGCATGTGCGTGTGCGCTCCTGTGTGTGGGTGAGAGTGTGCGGGTGCGTGTGTTTGCGTGAGAGAGTGCGCACGCACGTGTGAGGGACAGAGTATGTGCGGGCGCGCGTGTGAGGGACAGAGTATGTGCGGGGGTGTGTGTGGGTGCGTATATGAGAGGGAGAATGTGCGCAAGCCCGTGTGAGAGGGAGAGTGTGTGTGTTTGTGTGTGTGTGTACGTGTATGAGGGAGTTTTGGTAAAGACCTTAACAAATACCAGGAGAGAAATGGAAAGCAACTAAGGCGAACAAGTTGAAAGAGACGAATGAAAATCTTGTTGGACAGAAGGGCAGAACTTTATCAAGGAAGGTTTCTGAGAAGAGAATGAAAGGCACTGAATAAACATGAAAACTAATACAAAATAATCAAGATGCTGAAGACATGAAATGAAAACAGACACTACTGGAGAAACTCAGCGGGTTTGCCAGCACCTTTAGACACTGGAACAGAATTAACAAGGCAGAACCATCCCAAACCTGAACAATATAGCTAATGGTGAGAAAGTCAGGAGAATCACATGATTGGTAGTAAGGGGATTCCTGACATTGAGAGCAAAATGTCCCATTTCCAAACCAAGTGCTGAACAAGAGATGAGAATCTCAGTAGTGAGCAGCAAGTAGGCTATTTGCATGTAATAACATATATTAAGATTTCATTATGACATGAGCTCACTTCATTGATATGTAACCTCCCCTTCTCCCTCTTGTTGGATAGAAACTGGATGGTGATAATTCCTGACACAAAATTTGGTGTGGTACCTGGTGATCCCAGCTCACCACTTGCTCCGCTGGCCTTCCATTCTGGACAGCAGTCATTAACATCTGAGGTTACAATCCATGGGCAGCAACTGCGCCAAACTCCCCTCCCCAACAATGATCACCAGCTCCCTAACAGTTAAGCAGGTGTGAATTGCCTATGTCTGACATGTGGGACAATTGACAGGAACCATACAGGGAAGCTACAGGCTGTCAGTCCTTAACCAGATGTATGGATGTGCTTTAAAGATGGCACTGGTGCTACGGATCCACAAAGGTCCTGGCAGTGGCCAATATCTTTGTCTGTGGCAAGTGGGGCAATATGATGAGCCGGTCACCATGGGAATATGTTACATCCGTAATGAGGGGAGACTAGGACACTAGCATAAAAAATCGTGCTGGGGTTCACAGAAAGCAACCCTCACCAAAATTAACATTTTGCTGATTTCTGGCAAAATTCAGCCCAATGTTTCAAGTCCACTATGACTTATTCGGAATGGGAATGAATTTAGGCATTTTATATTGATATCCTAATTCTTTTGGATTGTGATTTGTTGATGGGATGATAATGTAATGAGGTTAGATTGTATTTGCAAATGTACGGTGAGGGTGTCGGGTAAGGGGGCTGGGGAGCACTCTGTACAACTTGAATCAGTGAAGCAGGATCCTACTTCAGGACACTTTCCACTTAAGGGCAGGAAACCCAGCTAATGGATTGGAACAGAGCATATCTTGGAGCACATCGCTTGATCTTTTTCTTGCAAAAATGTACTTTATTCATAAAACAAAATTATGTACATACACAGTTAATAAAGCAGTTCGATTCTACACAGTCTTTGCATATGGAGAACAAACAAACATTGGGATTTGACTTTCTCTATAATTGCAACAAACCCAAAGGCATTTCTTGCTTATACAATACTATTTACCTGTATTTGAGGCACTGGTAGACCCCTGTTGTACTTTGCAGAAAGACCTTAGACATGGTCTTTCCCCACTGTGTCTTGTTGGCGGCTGCCCCAAGCTTTAGTGCGTCCCTCATCATGTAGTCCTGGACCTTGGAATGTGCCAGTTTGCACCACTTGGTTGAGGTCAACTCTTTGCACTGGAAGGTCAACAGGTTTCAGGCAGACCAAAGAGAGTCTTTCACTGAGTTGGTGGTCTTCTAGGCACATTCGATATTTGTCCATTGTGCAATCCAGGGAACGGACCATAGAGCACAGAGCCCTGCATCATAGACCTGCTTGGGATGAGCCTTGACATAAATCACTGCATCCCTCTCTAGACTTCCTTTGCATAGGCACATTCCAGAAGGAGATGTGTGACAGTCTCTTACCCTCTGGAACTGCTTCAAGGGCAGCTTCCGGTGGCAGAAAAGAGCCTCTGGATGTATATGAAGGATCTCACAGGTACTGCCCTTCTCAATGCCAGTCAAACTATGTCTTGGTGCTTGTTGGAAAGTTGTGGCAATGTGGCATTCTGCCAAATGACTTTGACAGTCTGCTTAGGGAACCACCTGACAGAATCAGCCTGCTCGTTTTCCTGCAGGATCTTGAGGACGCTACACCTTTGACCACAAATCCATTATGCAAAGGATGAGGGACAGGTGTTACGGAACAATGCAACTACTTGGAGTGTTCCATGGCAACAAGGCCAGGTTCATCCTTTGTACCACCAGGGACAGGTAGAACCTCAGTATGTAGTGACACTTGGTGTTTGCATATTGAGGGTCTACCCACAGCTAGGTTTATCCACACATGAAGGTGGCCGTCAGGATGAGGGTGGCGTTGGGTACATTCTTTTCCCCCTTGTCTGGAACTTTATACATGGTGTCACTTTGGACCCGGTTCATCTTTGACCTTGAAATGAAATGAAAGATGGCTCAGATGACTGTAGTGGTGCGGTTCGGGGAATAGACCAGATCTGTGCCACATACAACAACACCGAGAGTACCTTGCACCTGATGACAAGATATTTACCTGCACTGGAGGGTCAATGATGCTCCCATCTGCCCAGTTTCTGCCTCATCTTGCAATATGCTCCTCTCAAGTTTTGTCGCATATCCCGGCCCTTCCAAACTATACACCCAGCACCTTTAGATAATGTGTCCTGATGGTGAAGGGTGTAAAGGATCAGTTGCCCAGCTCCCAAAGAACATGGCCTTGCTCCTGCTTCGATTTACCTTGGCACTTGAGGTAGTTCAAACTGGTTCGAAATGCTCGTGAATCTGCACACTGACAACGTCATGAATGTACAGGGACACCTTGACCTGCAGGCCTCACTGCCTGGAATAGCCACCCCTCTCAAACTCATATCCTTCTTGATGGATTCAGCAAAAGGTTCTATACAACACACAAACAACGCAGGAGAGAGTGGGCAACCCTGCCTGACAGCACATCTGATTGGGAAGCTTTCTGATTCCCACCATTGATTGAGATTGCACTACTGATGTTGGTGTAGAGCAGTCAGATTCAATTGCAAATTCCTTCCCAAAAGCCTACTGGAGAGCACGTCCCACATGTGATGTGCAATATCCTGTCTCAGGCCTCCTCTAGGATCTAGGCTGATGAGGCAGGTATCTGCCCATCTGTCCTACACACATGCAATCGTATCCCTGAGGAGCACGAGGCTCTCTGCTGAGATCTTCATGCTCAGAACAGGCTTGCTTGGGGTGAATCACCAATCCTGGAGCAGACCTGACCCAGTTGACAATGACCGTTAGACAGGATTTTGTAATCCACATTCGACGGTGAAATTGGTTGCCGATTTCTAATTTCCTCCCTCTCCCCCTTTTGCTTGTAGATGAAGGTGATGATACCTTTCCTCATGCACGTGGTACCTGCCAGAAGCATGTTGTGTATACCTCTAGCAGGTCCTGGTCTATCAAGTCCTACAGAACTGAATACAACTTGCCTGGTAAGCCATCACTTCCGGGAGTTTTATTCTTTTCAAAGGACTTGAGGGCTTTCGTCAGCTCATTCAAAGACAGTGGCTGGTCCAGCCTTTCCCAAGTACTGTCATCTAAGACCTCTGTGATGGAGGGCAGGAATGACTAGGAGGCTATGCTGTCTTGGGCTTTGCATCATACAGTTTGGCATAAAAGGATTTGCTGATCCTCTCGATGTCAGACTGAGATGACATTATCGAGCCATCTTCTTCCTTCAAGCTGGTGATCACAGAGCTCTCACTGTGCACTTTCTGAGCATGTGTGAGCATGTCACATCGTGTTCCACAGAGCACACCCTGGACCGGAAGGTGATTTTGGAGGCCTCCGAGGCAAAGTGCAAGGTGTGCTAGCTTTTCACCACCTGGAGATTCTCCTTCTGCTAACACTATTGTCTGCAGCAGGGCGGGTTATGCATTCTTTTCTGGGAGTTTGGACAGTTTTCCCCATCTCTCTCTCATCTTCTGATCACATTTGAGGATAAAGAACCTCTTGATATTCCCCTTGACTGTTTTCTACCAGTTCACTGGTGACATGGTTCTCTAAATTGTGTCTTCCGTTTTGAGGTCCTTGATCTGTTCTGGGATCAACAGTTTTACATTCAGCTTCCACATTCCCTTGCTCACTGGCTGTCGTCCTTTAGGTGACAATTGGCCAGCAGGAGGCAGTGGTCAGAGAAGAAAACTGACTTGATGTTGGTGGATCTGACTGAATATGCTTACGACACAAACAGGAAATCTGTCCATGAATGGATAGACCTGTCAGGCTGTGACCAGGTATCTCGGGTCTCCTTGTTTGGTCTTTTACCACACATTCACTTTGCACCTACTTGGCTGCTCACAGTGTCTTTGTTTTTCCCTTTGCCTTGTCAGCCAGAGCTTAAAGGCTCACAGTACTTTAGCCTTGACTGACTGTTCAATGCAGTCACAAAGCCAGGCAGCTTGCCATAGTTGTCAGCGGTCATCAGCAACCTTTCCCTGTAAGAACCTCTAATCAATCGATATGCATGAAACCTCCCACTGGCTGTGCAGCCATGCAACTTATAAGGAATGTTGTTGGTCAGTAGTCAAGGGGTGGACATGTTGCTGTTCGTTGCTGTGCTTTGCTAATCTCACATCTGCACCATGTGCCAGCAGAGCATGCGGCAAACACACTAGATGTGCATCAAAGTCTGAGGGGAGGAGACCTCAGTCAAGTGAAGGGAAACATCCTTCAAGTTATGGAGTCCCAAACAAAATAACTCAGGGCAGCACCCAGTATCTGGCTAGGAGCTTAAGCGTGGTCAGTTGTCTGGGCATTATTCCTGAATTACTGGACATTCCTCTGGACTTTGGAAATAGAATAGACCTGGATGGCAACCTCAGACCAGGCTGATAATGTCTAGAAGTGTGGTCATCACTGATGGTCCTGAGGAAAGAGGACAGCGCTCCTCAGCAACCCTCCAATCCCCAGGGCCTCCAGGTCCCTGTCAGCAAAGCAGGATGCTAATTTTCATCTGCCCATCATCTCTAGGGGAATTCACATCAACTGTGCAGAGGTTCTCTGGACTAACAGCGCTTGATCTGGTAAACAACTGTGTTTTAGATGTTGTGCTGACCTGGCCTATCCTGGGAGTATGTTTACCTATGGCAAGGGGGAGGATATCACGAACAGGCCACCACAGGACATGGTGCATAGGTAATGAAGCAAGTTGCAAAAAATAATGTTAAAAGTCTGGCTCGGCTTCATGGACTGAAACCCTCCATGAACTCAACAAATTGACACTTAACCAAATTCTGTTACTACTCAGCCCCAGGTCTCTGAATTTGCAGAGTAAGCTATATCAGAATTTTTCATGTAGTCTTTAGGATTATGTTGTGAGGGTTAAATGGGTTTCAGAAGCCCATATTTTGTGATGAACAGTCACTCAACTATGAATTTCGGTGATGGGTGCAAGGTGATGTCAGGGAATGGGCATGCTAGCTGGTGAAGTCCGTTTACATGCCTGCTCAACTTTGTGCTTGCCCTGCCATGAGAACCTAAACTTTCAACCCCTGGAATTTTGTCAGTATGTGAAGGAATTCATTGGAAGTGTTTGAAGTTTGCAGGAGATTCCACAACATAGAAAGGGATTAACATCCTTGCCCTGCAGTTCTCTTTAGATTAACTCAGAACTGTTATATCAGTATGCTGCCAACTTCGGTCTGAAATGACTTTCAGGGAATGAGAGAAAGAAGTTTGAAGATGATTGTAGTAATTTTGCATGTATATCAATTATTTACTAAATGAAAAATGGAAATTTTCAGAACAAAAAAAGACTAAGATTTAAACATGTAAAGCTGTTTGGAGCTTCTCTCCCTCTTGGAGCAACTGTGTTGTAGTATCAGTGATGTTGTCAGATAACTTAATGAAGTCAGACAAAGAGTATGGGTGCAAGCTGCCAGTCAGTCACATATTGAGAAATGGAGGCTCTCGATCAGACAAAAAAAGTCCGGTGGTAAGTCAGTCCACAGCTCTTACTGACTGAAAGGACTGTGAACAGTCAGGCAGGCAGGAAATTGTCAATTATACTTGGACACACACACACGCAGCAATAGTTATAACCTGTTGTTTAGTTAGAATCTAATGACTGTGAGCTGCCAGGCAGGAAAAGCTGCAAACTGTCAAAACAACAGCAAAGCAATCAACTGTCAGTCACGTAGACAGCAAATGCTGTAAGCTGTCACTTAGACAGACGGGGCCATGTGAGTCAGTCAGCAAGAGTAATGAGATGACGCTTAAACAGGAAAGGCTATGAGCTGTCATTCAGAGTAAGGATTCTGAACTGTCAAAAGTGACAGGCAGTGAGAGAGGTTGAGATAAACCAGCAATCTGTATTACACTAATATATATAGTGTTAATAAAGAGCTGCAACTACCTCATTATGATCATATTCAGATTTATTTAAAAAGGGAAGGAGACAGAAAAACGTAACTATAATCCAGTTAACATCGGTTATTGGGACTGTTATAATGGATGTAATAGTACAGCATTTAGAAAACATATTATCACCAAAGTTTCACGAAGGGAAAATCATGCCTGACAAGTGTATTAGAATTATTTAAGGAGATAATAAGCAGGATAGACACAGTGGAAGCAGTGGATATAATATAAAGGTACCACATGATGGGCTGCTTAATAAGATAAGAGCTCATGATGTTGGAGGTAATATATTAGCATGGATAGAGGATTGGCTAACAAATAGAATGCAGAGATTTTTGATAAGAGAGACATTTTCAGGATGGCAGCCTGTAACTAGAGTACCACCACGGGATCAGTGCTGGAGCCACAATTATTTACAATTTTTATTAAAGATTTGGATGAGGAAAGTGAATGTACTATAGGCAAGATTGTGGATGATATGAAAACTAATGGGAAGGCAAGTGGTGAGGATGACACAGAGTCTGCAGAGGGATGTAAGTTAAGTGAGTGGAAGATGGATCTTTTTGCCTTTAGTCATTCTCAGGATGAGGGCATTGCTTTTAGGCAGCATTTGCCATCCCAGTTGCTGTAGGCCAGACCAGGTAAGGATGGTAGTTTCCTTCCCTAAAGGACATTAATGAACCAGATGGGTTTTTCTGACAATCAGCAACGGATTCATGGTTATCACTAGATTCTTAATTCCAGGTGTTTTTTTATTGAATTCAAATTCCACCATCTGCTGTGACAGGATTCGAATACAGAATGTTATCTTGGTCTCTGGATTAACAGTCCAGTGATAATACCACCAGGCCATTGCTACCCCTAAATATACTACAATTTGGGAAAATGTGAGGTTATACACTTTGGCAGGAAGACGAGGCACCGCATTTTATTTAAATGGATAAAGACCACAGAAAGCTACAGATTTGGGTGTCCTTGTGCATCAATCACAAAAAGCTGGCATCCTAGTTCAGCAGGTAATTGGAAGGCAAATGGAATGTTGGTTTTTATTTCAAAGGGAATGGAGTGTAAAATAAGGAAGCCTTGTTAAAACTACACAAGGCACTTGTCACACCACAGCTGGAATACTGTAAACAATTTTGTTCCCTTTATCTTGGGAAAGATATACTGCCATTAGAGGCAGTTCAGACGAGGTTTACTAGGTTAATCCCAGGTATGAAGGGACTGTCATATGAGGAGAGGTTGAGTAGATTGGACTTGTACCCATTGGAATTTAAGAGGAGGAGAGGCAATCTTATTGAAACATACAAGATTTTTAGGGGACTTACAGGGTAAATGCAGAAAGATTGTTTTCCATTGTGAGAGAGTCTGGGATCAGAGGGTATGATTTCAGAGTAAGGGGTCACCTATTTAAGACAGACATGAGCAGAAGCTTTTCTGAGATAGTGAATCTGGAATTCCCTACCGGAGAGGGCTGTAGATGATGTGTCGTTAAGGCTGTGATACATTTTCCATCCATAAGGGAGTCAAGGGTATGGTGAAAAGACAAGAAAGTAATAATCCCATTGAATGGTGGAGCAGACTCAATGGGTTGAATGAACTACTTGTGCTCCTACATTTTATTAAGTTGAAAGGTCCTTGGAGTAGGAGAGGCTTTAATAAAGGTTCTGCCACAACAGACAGCTGTCTTCATAGATATTTACTTAAAATATTGTCAGAGTCCATTATCTTTAGAGCTGCCTATGCGGAATTATTAAAATGTACAGTATTTGTTTAGGGATGTCCAATGTCTCTTCTAAAAGGGGTAAAGGCTTCTGAGAGAACAGGGACATGAATGTATTTCAAAGTAACTTCAACATGAGTAGTGTTTTTGTCTGGCAGAACAATGGCTCATTTGATGTCAACATTGTTTCACAACCAATGCAAAGTGACTGCTCAGTTTGTGAAGGTCACTTTGGTGCAGGACATCTAGGAAGAACACAGAGTTACCATCAGAGAGGGTTCTTTGCCTAGTGAGCACAAAGAGGAAGGAACTCAGAAATTAACTGCAGTTGTGCCAAAAGAATCCAGCCAATCTGCAGGTGCTGTAATTGCAAAACTAATGAAGAACAAGAAACCTCTCTCCCAAAACCTTCCAAGTCAACCTTAGCCTGTACAAGTGGACTATTTTGATGATAGAAGCCATTGCAGCTGCTTTGGAAGGAGAAACTTCAAGAAGCATAAGCTGCTATGATCTTAGAGACTGATCTTATATTCATCTTTAAAGGTATCTTTTGTACTTTACTGACTTTTTCTATGTGTATCATCAGCTTTTACATGTTGTTATCTGACCTACTGAGTTGTCAGTCAGACAGCAAAATTTGTCAAAATAATTGACTAAAAGGATATAGTCACATGCTCCCCAAAGAAACAACCAATAAAATTCTGGAATGTGTTTATCTTATTGTTCTGCTTACTGGTCCTGCTTACAGTATATGTGCTACATAATATGACAATAGGTTTGAATGTGGGATGTTGCCTTTGCTTATTAATCCATGCATTTTTGCTTGCAATTCAAAGACAGACAAGGAATTACTTGTTAAATCAAGACTTTAATTATAGGCATTAAGGAATTACACATCACAGTAATTTGGTGAATAGGAAAACGAATTGCAAGTATTTACATCTAAAATTCACGTCACATATTCTGACATGCTAACACGATATATACAGTAAAACCCCACGATATATTTTTACCAATGTGCCCTTGCTGGTCCCCTTATAATATCAATAAGGGGCAATTCTGTAATAAAAGAATGGAGTTGAGTTAATCTCTTAAGAGTACAATTGAACCTAACCATGGGTCTGGCAAAAGGTTATTTACCATTATAATCAAGTGCTTTTGTTTAAACCTCTACCCATCCCTACCCCAGCCTATAAAACCAATTTGCTTTTAAGAATTTTCCCTTGGCGCTCATGAAGATTGGCTGAAAATCATTCTATCATGCTGGCCAGCCATCTTTTGCCAAAGCAACAAGCTAGGCAGAGGCTGGCTCTGAATACAGCTCTCCAGTTCCTACCATGTTTTCCCCAGCCAGATTCATGTGGTTAATGTTTGCAGTTACTAACTTTCTGGCCCAAGCCAATCACAGCCCTGGGTGTGCAGTAAAGAGCCATTAAAAGTTACAGAACGTTAGTGCTACAGAAAAACCTTTTACACAACAGTTCAACCCCTTCGTCCCTCTCCTTCTGCCCTTTCCTTAAAATTCATAAATACACAGCATTCAAAAGGGAAGGTCTGTACAAGGAGCAAGATTATTTGGGCATTGACATGGTCCAATAGAGACAGACACAATTTGGAAAGGGGAGAAACAGCTTCACATCACTGTGCGATAATGCTGACAAGTCTTAAATCAGAGCAACCCATGGTTACAACAGGCAGTTTAAACTCCATCATTTCAAACATTGCTGCTGTACAGAAAAACGGGACTTTAAATTACAAGGCTCACAAAAATACATCTGGCATGCTTTAGTTACAGGACACACTCCAGGGTTTGTGTACTGCGAAGAAAGCACTGCAATAGCTTGGTAAATATTAAATAAGAACGATGCCTTTTAAGAGACATGTTACTGTTATACATCAAGATGTAATTTTTACTTTACAAATTCTTTTCACACTTCATTTTCTTTTTCACACAATCCCCAGTGGAACTCAACTTATGAACAGAAATTAAGGTTGAACAAAAAAATGAATTAATTTTGTACTTTTGAGATTAGATTTCTCATCTTGCAAAACATCCCAAGTGGAAACATTGAGTAAATATTTGAAGGTGCTGACCACACACAGTACATAAATGCTGGCAGGTGAGCCCATCTCTCCTGCAGTATTGAAGATCGAGATGAATGTGTCTGATAGTTCACTACTTTAGTAGCCCTTTCAAATTTTCCCTGACCATCACATGTCTCCAAGTGAAATCCCAAAATATTGGGTAGTGGCTGGCATATGTTTGAAAATTTCACTGGCCACCCCTCTTTTTTTTTTTACTCCCTTACCCTAGGGGGAGAATAGCACAGTAGCAGCCTAAAGACTGGCCCATCATCAGAATACAGAATAGTGTTTTTGAAAAGAGGGATTCACTAGAATTTTATACTTCAGGCCACTCAGGAGTGGGTGTTCAGCAAGTTCTCTTCCCCACTCCTAACAACTATCAATCAACAGTAAGTTAGATATGAGAATACTGAATGATATATGTATAGATACAGTAACTTTTCAATTCTTTTCACGTTTTGTAACAAATTTTAGCTTTTTTAAATCAATACCTATGTTATCCCTTTCTGAACAAATGTTTAGCACGTCTCTTGCTTTATTTACAGCTTTCTCTCAATAGCACACTTTGATCTACATTATCTTACACCTCTGCTATAACATTAAACCATCAGCTCAATTGTTAATAAACACTGTAAAACACCTTCAGAACCTAGCTCTAATTCTTTTATTCATAGATAAACTGTCAAAAACTTGCGTTAGCACAGTGATCATTTAAAATACGAATTATGTATAGCTCCCTAACTGTTGTAAGGATTCTTTTACATTGCAATGCATCTTCAGGTATATGAAATCCATGAGGCCAAACACATCCTGAGTTCCTACATAAGCCAGACGGTATGGACCATGTTACATCATTGATATGGAAAGTATCATTTCTGTGTTTAAAATGGCAGTAAGCACAAATTACCCCAGTGAAAACTGCAGATGGTTCTCTGCACGTAAAGAACAAATAAACATTGAGCTAGTGGAAACTGGAGTGACTAACGGCGAACTTTTTACATTCACTCATGAAGCTGTACCAGCCATATAATTTTTAAAAAAATTCTTTCATAGGGTGTGGGTGTTGCTGGCTAGTTTGGCATTTATTGCCCATCCTACTTGTCATTGAGAAAGTGGTGATAAACTGCAGCAGTCCTTGTGAGACAGGTTCAGAATGCTGTTGGCAAGGGAGTTCGAGGTTATTGATCCTGAGAGTGTGAAAGAATAGCAGTGTAGTTCCAAATCAGGATGTTGTGGCTGGGATGAGATCTTGAGGGTGGTAGTACTCCCATGTATGTGCTGCCCTTGTCCCTCTAGGTGCCAGAGGTCACACAGGTTTGGGAAGGTGCTGTTAAAATAGCCTTGGTGAGTGGCTTCAGTGCATCTTGTAGGTGGAACACACTGCTGACATTGTGTTGGTAGTGGAGGGAATAGAAATTGGAGGTGGTGGATGTGATGTCAGTCAGACAGGCTGCTTTGTTCTGAATGATGTCAAGCTTCTTGAGTATTGTTGGAGCTGCACTCATCTAGGTAAGTGAAGAATGTTCCATCACACTCCTTATTTGTGCTTTGTAGATGGTGGAAAACTCTGGGGAGTCTAAAGGTGAGTTACCTGCTATAGGATACCTGGCCTCTGAACTGCTTTTGCAGCCACAATTTTTGGCTAGTTCAGTTTAGTTTATGGTCAATGGTAACTCCCAGATAGAGAGATTCAATGATGGTAATGCAATTGAATTGTAAAGGAGTGATGGTTAGATTTTCTCTCGTTGGAGATGGCCATTATCTGGCACTTGTCTAATGTAAATGTTAATTGCTAATTGTTGGCCCAGGAGTGGATACTGTCAGATCTTTCTGTGCACAGTATTCTGGTTCCTATGGAGTTGTAAACATCCCAGGTTCTGACATTAGTCATTGATAAAGCAGCTGTATATTGATGGTTAGGCTGAGAACTATACTGAGAAACTCCTGTAGCGATGTTTTGGGATTGAGAGGGTGGCCCATAATAACCACAGTCACTTCCTTTGTGTTAGGTATGATTCCAATCAATGGAGAGTTTTCCCACTGACTCCTGTTTTGTTAAGGCTTCTTAATGCCACACTTATTAAGTGCTGCCTTTATGTTAAGGGCAGTCTCTTTACTTTTTAGTTCACCTGTTTTGTCCATGTTTGGACCAAGACTGTAATGAAGTCAGGAGTTGAATGGACCTGGCAAAATCCAGACTGAGTTTCAGTGAGCAAGTCATTTCTCTACAGTTGTCACTTCAAAAATGAATACGTTTGGTATGGTAGATGCTGCTATTGACATTTTAAAATCACACTAATCCATTCCATCAGAATTTAGCTGAGTCCAAAAAAAAGCCCAAAAATTAAACAATGGTCAACTTTTTCATTTTGTGAATTAACTGGACCCATATTATTAATAAAGATTTAACCTGAAGTTTTTCAGCACTAAAATCTTAAGCCCAAAGAAAATTCAATGCTGACTTTAGATGTATCCTACCTGAACAGAGGAGGGGCTATTGTATGCTACTTCAGTATTGGATGTACATTCCTGACATTGGTTTGGTACACTTCTGTCTGATGTATGATACTCAGGATGTATGATACCTCAGTGACATTTTAACCCATGATTCTTAGTAAAGGTGAAAAGTCAGTGGAAGACCTGGTAAGGAGGTATATCAAATGCTTTGACCAGAATATCGAGAAAGGAAAAAAAGAGGAGACACATGATTTTAATGAAATCACTAATATTCTTAAGGGTTCACAACTCTCTCAATCATCAGATGCCTCATTCATTCTATACTTTGCGAGTAATCAAAGTGAAGTGTGTGATTGCAACAGAAAGTTTTGAACCTGAAGGGTTGAGGCCTTTTCAGAACAGTGCACCATATGGGGACCTCCAACTGCAAATGCAATCAGAGAGCAGCTAGGCTGTAAATAAACATGCCTTTCTTCTCACTGAAACAAAGTATTAGTCCAAAGTAAATAGTTTCTCAAAGAAATGTAATCCGTTTACAATAAACAGAGGTGGCTGACACCCGTAGGATGAACCAGTGAACACCTTAATTTTGAGCCCTTTTTGTGGCCTAGTCTTGATTGATGCCATGTTCCCATGGTACCTTGGCCTGCTCTTCTTTGCCACTGTGACCAGACTGAGAGAGTTTGCGTGTGAAAGCCTTTGGCCTGCTCTCTTCTTCAGGTGTTTCTTCATTGTCTTTGTATGTTGGTCTGGGATAATATGGTTTGGGGGGCAAAGCTGGTATCTCTGTGGACTCCTTTGGAATGACTCCAGTGGGAGCAGAGTGACTACGGCATGGGTGAGCTTTCACTGATTCAATGACATCTGGTTCAGATAGGCTGTACCTTACTGGTATGTAAGGGGCTTCCCCATCCTCCTCTGGGTTCCAGGTCTGACTGGAATCTGTTGTGTCTGTACGTGGTGGCTCCGTTGACTGGCCAAAGTTGCTTTCACTCAGAGAGGACACCCCGCTGCTTGCGCTGCCAGACAGAGTGGAGTTACTGCCATCAAGACCTGAGTGGGGGCTTGTAGGTGATGCAGGAATTGGGTGTAGCGAAGACTGTGATTGTATGTGTGCGTGTGGGAGAAGGAAGGGAAAACAGGAGGAAAAAAAGTTAATATTCACAGTTCTTTCTGTTACAATTAAGGCTCTTTCAACTCATAATACATTGTTCAGGTGGAACATTCTAGCCAGGTGATTGTTCCATGCTAGTTGTCAGTGACAAAATGAAATTAGAGCAATGACATTGAATGTCAGTACTGTTTAACTGTCCAGAAAATATTTATAGTCAAATCTGATCTAACAGTTTGCTGTAGGATCACTGGGTAGCAATCGGGAAGAACATGTCAAGGCTGATTTTCCCTTTCCTTCATGTCATATATTAAGGGTAACTGTTCTGGTGCTATCGTTCCTCTAACTGAGACCAGCTACTTCAACACCACCGAAAACGAAACCATCTTGACTAGATAATTAAAAGACACAAAGGATCATAACGTTTACCACTGACCAGTCAAATCACTTAGAACAACTGCCAGAGAAGCAGGAAGTTATCTTAATGCCCTGGCCACTTCATATCCCTCAACAAATATGACTACATAGATACTGGTCATTATCATGTTGTTTGTGAAGTTACTATGGCTGTGTAATGTTCACCTACATTATGATAGTGGTTGCACTTCAAAATACTTTGGGGTGTCTTGGCTTTCAAAAGCCACAATATAAAATCCAGGAAATAAAGCTCTATTTTGTCTGTTAATTCTTTAGTTTAATTCTTTTCTTTATCTATTTATAAGAAAACTGTGTCTCATATTAATACCATCTGCAGGCGGTGCAAACAGCATGCAGTCCTCGAGAATGGCAGTGCAGGGAGAGAAGTTCTTCAGATTTTTGAAGGATTTTTAAAAATAAAAATTGAAGCACAAGATGGAGAAACGGAGGCTAGTGGCTCCATTCCTCCTCACCCCACCCCCCAACTCATGTGGGCCTTCTCTCGCAACAACTCTCGTCACTGGCCTTTGACCCTGCTTGCTGAATGAACTGAGGGCATTGTTGCTACGTTCTGCAGATGACAGAAAGAAAGGTGGATGATAGAGTTGAGGTAGCAGAGAGGCTGCAGAAGGACTTGGACAGGCGAGGCGAGTGAGCAGAAATGTACTGCTTAGACTACTTAAAATTCTGGTCAGACTGAATTTAGAATATTGAGAGCGGTTTTGGGCCCCAAATCTAAGGAAGGATATGGTGGCATTGGAGTGGGAAGCGATTTACAACAATGATCCCAGGGATGAAGGGCTTATCAGATGAGTGGTTGAGGATACTGGGTCTGTATTAATAGAGTTTAGAGGATGAGGGCAGGGGGGGATCTGATTGAAACTCTCAGAATAATCAGAGGCCTGGATGGAGTGGATGCAGAGAAGATGTTTCCACTAGGAGAGACTAGGACATGAGGGCAGAGCCTCAGGAATAACCCTTTAGAACGGAGATGAGGAATTTCTTCAGCCGGAGGATGGTGAATCTGTAGAACACATTGCCATAGAGGGCTGTGGAGGCCAAATTATTGAGTGCATTTGAGATAAATAGGTTCTTGATTGGTAAAGTGATCAAGGGTTATGGAGATGACAGGAGAATGGCGTTGAGAAACATATCAGCCATGATTGAATGACAGAGCAGACTTGATGGGTTGAATCGCCTAATTTTGCACCCATATCTTACGGTCTCACGCTGCGGCCGGGCCTTTGTCTCCCTGACCCCCATCCTCATTATAGCATCACTATATGTGATGAAGTCATCAGTGCAAGTGCAGATACTTCTGACAGCCTGTCCTATTGCAGCCAGCTGATAAAACCATAAGAAATAGGAACAGGAGTAGGCCATTCGGCCGTTAAGCTTGTCCTATTCAGTAGGATCATGTCCACATTCCTGCACTTTCCCTGTAACCTTTGATTCCTCCTACTGATCAAGAATGTATCTATCTCTGCCTTAAATATACACACTCTGCTCCTACAGCTCTCTGTGGCAAGGTGTTCCAAAGGCTTTCAACCTTCTAATAGGTTAAATTCCTTTTTATCTCAACCTTAAATTGGCGCCCCTTTATTCTGAACCATGTCCTGTGGTCCTTGACTCTCCCACGAGGGGAAACATTCCCTCAGTATTTAACCTGCCAAGCCCCTTAAGAATCCTATGTGTTTTAATGAGATCACCTCATTTTTCTAAACTCCAGTGAGTAGAGTCCTAACCTGTTTAGTGTATTCCCAGAAGACAATTCCTCCATACCAGGGATCATATCCTAGTGAACCTTCTCTGAACCACCTTGAATGAAATTATATTTTCCCATAAATAAGGCGACCAAAACTGTTCACAGCACTGCAGATGTGGTCTCACCAGCAGCACTTTGTACAATCGCAGTAAGGCTTGTTGTCTCTTTCAAATGAAAATCTTTGCATTTTCCCACATTATACTCCACTTGTCAACTTTTTGCCCACTTACTTAACCTATCAATATCTCCCTGTAGACTGTTTGTACCCTTCTCACAACCTGCCTTGCTACCTATTTCTGTGTTGTCTGCAGATTTGGCTACAGTTCATTCATTTCCTTCCTCAAGTCATTAATATATATTGTAGTTGTGGTCTAAGTGGTGATCCCAGTGGAACCCCACTGGTAATGGAACACCAATTTGTAAAAGAACCTCTTACCCCCACGTCTGGAAGTCCAAATACACATATCTACTGGTTCCGCTCTATCCTCTCTGGTTGAGACTTTCCTGAAAAAACTGCAATAAATTTGTCAGGCATGATTTCCCTTTCATGAAACCATGCTAACTCTGCTTGATTAGATTATGATTTTCCAAATATTCTGCTGCGGCTTCCTTAATAATTGATTCCAATACTTTTCCAACAATAGATGTTAGGCTAATGTCAAGGGCTGTGTCTGTACATGTGCTGTGGCCGTTTTGGTATTATGGATAATTACTCCATTACCTTAATTAGATTTCAGTATCACAGCTAAAGTTCACAAATGCTCCCATGGAAAGATTAATTCATCATTGAACAAATGTTTCTCTTTTTTGGAGTTGCCCAAGTTAACATTGACCAATTGTACAATACTTACTTTGCGTAGGGTTCGTGCAGGCAAGGCAGGTGGTATATCACTGATCTGATGATGGAAGGGATCAAAATTCATAGTAAAATGACCTATGCAAACAAAAAGAAGATTTCATGAATATCAAACCATCAGCCTTATCATTATCATTAACCTTAATTATTTCCATTATTACCATCTTCACCATTACCAGAAAAAAATTACCAACATCATAACCTGCAATCTTCAAATTTTACATCACGAGAGGAAGTTCTGCCCATTGACTTGACACTGACGCCCAAACAGCTACCCTGTTAATCTATTCCTGTGTTTTTTCCCTTTTCAAATATTTATTCATTTTCTCTCAAAATGTAATTTTAACAGTCTCTCCTGCTTCCCTCAGCCCCCATTGTTTCCAATTTTTTCCAAACTTCCCCCTCCCTTGTTCCAGTCTCCTCTCATAAAAACCTCACATTCCTGGCGCCGTCTTTAACAATTCTGTTTTGTATGTTCCATGTTTTGACTGCCTTCCTATATCAGAGTACTGAAAACACAACACCATATTCTACTTAGTGTTACTTTTCTGTTTCTGCACTCTAAAAAACTTTTAAAAATGAAATTATTGATTCATCTTCCCTTTTTAAAGATTTCTTTGATCTTTTCGGTTTTTAAAATTTTAACAATTCAGTATAATCTTCTTCCTTTTCCTTCCAAAATGTTTCCTCTAAGTAGTTGCTTATATCTGACATCTATTTACCCAATTTGCCTGCTTTCAGAAACAAAAACAGAAGTTGCTGGAAGAGCTCAGCAGGTCTGGTGGCATCTGTGAAGAAAAAATCTGAGTTAACTTTTCGGGTCCGGTGACCCTTCCTCAGAACTGTTGCTTTCAGAAGCTGTTCTGTTCAGGGTTAACCATGATGCCTATTTTGATATTGACTGAAAGTATTAATTTTACACCTCTTCTGCAAATGCAGGAAATCTGAATCACCAGTAGAAAACAGCAGACTAGGGAGCATTTATGGAAGGAGAAAGAAAAGTTGGATATTTTACGTTCGGTGATCTGCTTAGTGTTTCTTGCATTTTCTTGTTTCTGTTTATTTTAGAACACTCACATGTAGCAAAGGCAACTGTCTCAAAAATCATCAATATTGGATCATCATCATCATCATTGACAACATTACATAACTGTACAGGTTACCTTACAGCATCTCACATACAGACCCCAAACACTAAAACCTCATTGGATAACTGACAATCCTCCTCCATTGTCATGACTACAAATCATAACCCTGAATCATCTATGGATATATCAAAGTTTAATTCTGACATGATTTTTAAAAGAGGACTGACACAGCCAACAGGACTGCGTATTTAAATTAAGTGGCAGTCTAGAGATGAGTTCTGGAATCTCATACCTATACAGAGTCAGGGAAATTTTAAATTGAAAGACTAAAAAGGTGGTGAGAGGAGAGTGGACCTACATGAGAAATGTAGGCAGAAGTAAAAAACTGGTGTCAGAGAGCCCTTTCACCTTGTTTCTTCCTGTAAGAGCTAAAGTGTGATATCACAGATAAACAGGTAGGTGATTGGTGGGTATTTCTACTGTGCCTTTCCATTGGTCACTTTGTTTAAGTAAGGAGACATTATTATATCTGGATAGTACAGACAAGAAACATAAAATATTTAACAATGAAATTAATTAATTGGATAGAATAGAGGTGGCTGGCAGGAAATGTGTTGCAGCTGTAGTGAATCTGGAGCTGGTGAATGCCAGTGTGATTCACAGCGACTGCAATTGTAGCAAGTGCTGGTTGCTTAAGGAACTTCAGCTCACAGTTGATGAGCTGGAATCTGCACTATGAACAGTGTGACGCATCAGTGTGACACATTTCCTGCCAGCCACCTCTATTCTATCCAATTAATTAATTTCATTGTTAAATATTTTATGTTTCTTGTCTGTACTCTCCAGATATAATATATTGTATATTGTTTCCAGGAGTCCGTCACGCCCTTTAGATGAATTGCACCAAATTTGGTCTGTGGTCAGGGACATAAAGGATGCGACTGTGGTGAGGCAGGTTTTAGGATTCAGAATTTAGCTCTGGAGGAGTCTCAGCCAATCTCTTGCCTAATAGATACAAGGTTCTTTATTCCAATATGGACGAGGTTACAAAATATAGGGAGGATGAGCAAACTGACCACAGCATTATTCAAGAGGGGGGAAAGGAAAGAAAAATGGAGTAGTTACAGGAAATAGCATAGTTAGGGGAAATAGATGCTGTTGTCTGCAGCAAAGACAGAGAGACCCAAAGGCTTTGTTGCCTAACTGGTACCAAGGTTCAAGACAGCTCTTCTGGGCTGGAAAGGAACAAGATGGTAGGGGAGGGATCCTGATGTCATGGGCCACATAGGTACTAATGATCCAGGCAGCACTCGGAAAGAGGTTCTGCTAAGGGATTATCAGCAGTTTGGGACTAAATTAAAATGTAAAATACAAGGTAATAATTTCCAGATTAATACCCAAATCACATGCAAATTGGCATAGGTTAGATAAGTTTAGAGAGGTAAATATGTAGGAGCAATGGGTTCTGATTCATGGGGCACTAGCAGCTGTACTGGGGAAAGGAACAGCTGATCCTTTGGCATGGGCTTCATTTGAACCATTCTTGATAAGTGTCCTGGTGAATCATATGACTAAGATTACAGAGAAGGTTTCTTTTCAAAATTCCTTCATGGAATGTGAGTCTCACTGACTAGGCTGGTATTTATTGCACCTCCCTAATTACCCAGAGGGCAATTAAGAGTCAAACACATTACTGTGGATCTGAAGTCACAAGTAGGTCAGAATAGGTAAAAATGGCAGTTACTTTCTCTAGAGAACATTAGTGAACCAGGTGGCTTTTCCCAGCAATTGACAGTGGTTTCATTGTAATCACTAGAACTCAATTTCCGATTTTTACTGAATTCAGATTGTACCATCTGCAATGCTGGGATTCAAACCTAGGTCCCTGTATTATTACTTAAGTTCATTGGTAAATCAAAAAGAAACAAGAAAACATAAGTGCAGAATACTGAAAAGGCATATGATAATCAAAATTTGACAGAAAGCAGTAGAAAGTAAGTACAGAAGAGTGCAGCAGAAAATAGGAGAGTAATAATGATTAAAAACTCAAAGCTTAAGGCTCTTTATCTGAACACACGCAGCATTTGTAACAATAAATGATCTGACAACATAAATATGGATATGATTTGATAGATATTACGAAGATGTGGTTACTTTATGTGATAACCCCTACAAGCCCCATGGGGAATCACTAAGTAATTTCCTTATGGAGATTGAGTATGAGTTCCCATGGTAACAGGCAATGGCCTGCCCAGCTGGAACCCATCACCTGACCCTTTAGTGGCACATTGGTGGGGCCCTCTTGTGGTTCAGTGGTAGTGTCCCTACCCTCAGACCAGTAGACCCAGGTTCAAATCCCACCTGCTCCAGAGATGTGAACATCTCTCAACAGTTTGGTTAAGAAAAGTGGTGTATTGGTAGTGTCCGAGGCCTGGATTAAAGTCCCGCCTGCTCCAGAGGTGTGTATTAAGGATTGATTAGAAAATAGGTTAATAATAAAAAAGTGTTGCAGTGGTAGAGTCCCTACCTCTGAGTCAGGACACCCAAGTTCAAGCCCCACCTACTCCAGAGGTATGTAATAACATCACTGAACAGGTTGATGAGAAAAATAGGTTAATAAAAAATAAAATGTTAAATAAAAACAAAAAGAAAATCCTGGTGATTTTGGTCATGGGACAAGTCGCTTACTTCTGGGTATAAAAGAAATAAAAGGCTCTTATATACAGCACTTTATTTCCCCTCCAAATCCACTTTGATTTAGTCAGAAAGCAGGACCAATAGACCAGTTTACTTAACAGTTGTTGGGAAAATACTAGAGTCCATATTAATAAAATTAATAGGAGATCATTTTAATCTAATCAATAAGATCATGGTTTTGTGGAAGGGAATTCATGTTTGACAAATTTGCTAGGGTTTTTTGAGGATATAACAAGCAGAGTTGATAAAAAGGAGCCGGTAGATGTTGTATATTTGGATTTTCAGAAGGCTTTCAACAATGTGACACACAGATGTTACTGGATAAGATAGGTGCTAATGTTATTGGGGTAATAGCATGAATTGAGGGTTGGTTAATAGACAATAGCAGAGAGACGGGATTAATCAGACTTATTCAGGTTGGAAAGACATAATGGGTAAAGTGCCAAGGGCCTCATTTTTTAAACTGTCTATATGAATGACTTGGAGAATGGGGCAGAGTATAATGTATTCAAATTTGAGGTGAGAGGGTACATTATGAGGATATAAGGAATCTGCAAGGAAATATAGATAGGGTGAATTAGAGGGCATAAACTTAGCAGATCGAGTTTAATGTAGTAAAGTGTGAGGTCGTGCACTTTGATAAGAAGAATCAAAAGGCAGACTATTATTTAAGTGGAGAAAGACTCCAAAAAAGTGCAGTGCAGTGGGATCCGGGAGTATGATGGAATATATTGAAAACAACCAATGCTAGAGATCACAGCGGGTCAGATAGCATCCATGGGGAGACAGCTAGCTAACATTCTGAGTCTAGATGACTCTTCATCAGATTAAGTGTGGATGAGACAGCATTTATGCTATAGTTTTGTGGGGGGTGGTGTGGGGGTGTGGGTATGTGATCGAATATGTGGGGAGGGTCTGTTTCCATGCTGTATGACTGTACATCCTAGATGACTGCAGCTCCAACAACACTCAAGAAGCTTGACACCATCCAGGACAGAGCAGTATGCTCGATTGGCATCAGATCCACAAGCATCTAGTCCATCCACCACTAACACTCAGTAGCAGCAATGTGTACCATTTACGGATGCACTGCAGAAATTTGCCAAAGATCCTTCGACAGTATCTTCCAAAAACCAGTGAAATTGTTATAAGAAGGTTACTAATGCCAAGGATGGATATTTTATTGGGGGTTGATTTAGCTGTTAGCACAATGTACACCTCAACCAGAAAAGGACAGCCCAGAGAAACTGAGAAGACTAGAGAAAGCCAGCAGCAACTGGCAGGGAAGATAGGGACCGAAACAAGTTCAGAAGCTATATAGGGAGCAGCAAAACCCATAACGGTTTGAGTGGCCAAAGAAGGGTCAATTGTCTTAAACTTGCAGTAAGTGACAAAGACGCTGGGAACTGAGAGGGATTCAGAACCATACTTGTAAGTTTTAAGATAACCCAAGAATGGTCATTATATTTAATCAGATGAAGTCAGGCCAGATACTTCAGAAAGGTTCAGGAAAGAATTAAAAGGCTGAGAGATAGGCTAATAGCTATAAAAGAAGGCTACAAAGGGGAAAGGAAGGTAACATTACAGGCTAACACCAAAGATCTGCTTAACAGTATCATGGTTACATTTTTTTTAAAGACGCTAGAGAAATTGCCAGATAGGGCCAGAAGAAAGTGAAGATAAAGTTTCATTTAGTGGAAGAGGTGCAGGGTAGTATTCCTTTTAATTTTCTTTCGAGCTGTATGGGTCTTTGAGGTCCATGTGCAGCAGTGACATCTAGAAGCTAAGGGTAGTTTAGAGGGAGTGTTTTTGCATTATTTGGACTAGGATCAAACAAATCTGTGTGATAGCCCCCATGTTACTCACTATAGAAATGTGGTTGACTCTTAACTGCCCTTTGGACAATTAAGGATGGGAAATAAATGTTGGCCATGCCAGCAATACCCGCATGCCAAGGATGAATAAAAATCTACTTGACAGTGGTTATTCACCTTTTCTAAGAACTGTCATCTAATGTCTGCATTAGGTACCATCTAGATGGAAAACTATTTAACCTCAAACTCATCTATGCCAAAACTGAACTGACCACCATAATTATACATGATTCAATGGGACGATCATAAAACAAACGCTAGTGTTCTTTGAAGCGAGCTTCACAAGCATTCAGGCAAAACTGCAAAATCAATTTTAATCAACTTGACATTGTGTCCAGATGGCTAAAAACCATCCCTCTCATAGCGTTCCGTTTTCTCAAATCTCAAACGGCCAATATTGCAGGAGAGGATTTAGAAAATTTTCGAAGGCCCTCTGAGGCTCTCTTTGAAGTGTGGCAACATTGACATTTATGATTGGGAGGAGTATGCAACCAGTCATTCAAAATAGTAATAGCCAGTACTGCCTATGGGCTCAGGTTTAGCATATTTGATAGAAAAATTAGAGGACGGTTGAGGAGAATTTCTTTCTCTCCTTAGGGTGATGCGTGTGATAAAAGTCAGAAAAAAACTTGGATATGCACTTGAAGTGCTGTTACCTATATGACTATTGACCAAGAGCTGAAAAGTGGAATTAGGCTGGATCACTTGGCACAGATGTGATGGCTTGACATCCTACTGGGCCTGAATTTTGTGTGTTTCTACCTAAGTAACGAGCAATTTGTAGTAATATTGTTTTCCTTCCCATCACTTATATTACAGCTAATATTGAACTAACTTTCCTCTACCAGGCCAATCCAACAAAGGGGTTTGGATTTCTACTTACCAGGTGGCAATGATCGAGGTGGTACTGGGGGTGCCATAATCGTGCCCACATGTGCTGTGAGGAATGGTATTGTGTCCCTGGTTCCACTGTCTAAACTCCAGCTACTGGGAGCTGCTGGCACCGCTGAAACACAGTGAAACCAACATCAGTCAACAAGTACCTGAAATAAAGTTTGGTGCAGAAAAATGAAAGGTCATATGCAGTGGAAATAAAAAAAAACTAGTAGCCACATATTCCTGATGGATGGGAAAATACTTGCTGAGGTAGACACTGAAAGAGAGCTAGGAGTCAGCTGGCACATCTTTTAACTATGTTTAACTGTGATGCACAACAAACAAAGCTGACAGGATCCTGAGATACACAACCCAATTCACTGTGATAATGACCTTCCCAGTCCCTGGGAACACCCTGGTTTGATCAAGTTGCACCTACTTGGTACAACAAGCATCATTTCACTATTAGCCACAATGAATGAGGAGAAGCAGCTTGATGAGTTCTTCAACAGAGATACACATGATAATGAATCAGAGGCAGGAAATAAACATGAAACACTACTCTGAAATATATTCTGTAGCGGAAAAGTGGATATGTTCTTTGAGTATACAGGTACTTTCAGAGGCACCAGATGTATTTACATAGGAGGTTGATGAAAATCTCGATGAATGGCAAGGATAATTAAAATCAAAACAATAAAGCAACATCAGAGCAAAACAGTAAAGACAGCAGTATCTGTGTCCACTGCAATAAAAAGGTCCTCCGGCAGTCTTCAGCAGCAGAATGAGTAAGTTCCCAATTTCCTGTAATTCTTGATACAGGGGTCCCGATTTATGAATGGTTGACTTACGAACACCTCATATGCAGTGCAATCCCATACAGGGATGTAATTTTCAAAGATCCAACATACAAATTCTTCCTATACTTAGGAACACCTATTTTATATTGTCTAGCATTGTGTTCCAACTTGCAAGTGGACTTGAGAATGGAACCTATTCGCAACCTGCTGGGCAGATTGTTGTAGGAGGAAGTAGGTTGAGCCTGATTTTGTCCACATTCACATAACATCCAAGCACAGGCATTTTTCAATGGTCCTGGTTTTTGAATAGTGTTGAGGAACAGAAACTTCTGTTCAATGTTCCCTTTAACCCAGAACACCCAGGTCAAATCAGTAACCTTTCTGAGATCTGCCGTAAATGCTCAGTATCACACTAGGCAGTGCAATTAGGCATAGAGTTTTCATTAAATGGTAATATTTAAGTAACTGAAAAATGCTCAAGATTTCCTTCCCTTTTCAAAATTTCAGATCAAAACCACATAATCTCTTTTACTACTCTCTACAATATGAACCTAGATGGTTATATTCTACAGTAAGTGGATAAATTGACATTAGAATTGAAATTAATTTGACTTATTGTCTCAAACAATAATACCTGAGACTCAGCTGTGGTGTTTGAGATAGTGCTGAGCACAAGTCTGGAGTTTTGTGATGATGGGGAGGTAAAATTGAAATAATCAGGCGTCCTGATGTGTTTTTTCAACTACAGATGGCTGGGATCAATAAACCTTTGAGGTGAGGTATCATCCACTATGTGTGAAAGGGGAAAGATTTCACTTTGAGAAGGACATATTGTTGTTTGGATGTAGGGGAGCAGAGAGACGGGCAGAGGGAGGGAGGGAGAGAGAGACAGAGAAAGATCAGCGAGGGTATTGTAATAATATCACTAGACTAGTAATCCAGAAACCCAGGAGAATGCTCTGCAGTCATAGGTTTGAATCCCACCATGGCAAACAGTGAAATTTGAATTCAATAAACAAAAAATCTAAAATTGACAAGCTAGACTAATAACGACCATGTAACTGTTGTCAATTGTGGCAAAAAAAATCTAGTTCACTAATATCCTACAGGAAAGGAAATCTGATGTCCTACATATGAGTCCAGACCCATTTCAACTTGGCTGCTTCTTAAATGCCCCCTGGGCAATTAGGGATGGGTAATAACTACTGGCCCAGCCAAAGACACCCACATGAATGATTAAAAAAACTAGGATGCGATGGAAAAAAATCAGAAATGTGGATATATTGAAAAGTTGTAAATCAATTTAAAATACAGGGGAATAGTGTGTTTGGAAAGATCAGATAAGATAATGTTGCAACCATTTATATGGGAAAACAGGAAAATAAGTGGATAATTCTATGTAGTGAGTTACAAAAATAACTAGTTAGATCAGACTAGTCATAACTAATTAAAAAAAATCTACAACGTGAAAATATCTAGGCGAATGCTAAGTATTTGGTACAAAAGTATAGGCTGCCATAAGGAGGATGGCAATTATATGTTGATGAAAAGACTGTAAGAACAGGGAAGTTATTATAATGGGAGATTTCAATTAACCCAATATAAATAGACAAAGTTGGTATGCACCTTTGCTTCGTGGCCAAGAATGTAAATGAAGCCAGAGGCAGTGTCATTGGTGATTCATAAATTCATAAATGACTCGTAATTCATTCATAAATGATCCAGCCAATGGAAATCAAAGTATCACTGAGAGATGGTACAAAGTTTAACATGACCCTGGATCCAATTACTGCAAAGACCAGTAACTAGATTTATAACTTTTAAAGGAGCTAAACTCAAAGAACTGAGAAATGATTTAAAACAAGTGGTTTGGAGCAAAATGTCCAATAACATGAGCAAAACACATGAAACATCTTTAAAAATATAATGTTGAACATGGAAAAGAGGCACATACATGATTTAATCCAGCTCAAACAAAGTAGTGTGATAAGTGGATCAAAAAGCAAATTAAAAGGGAAATAAAGAGAAAAAAACACTCTGCAAATCTTACAGGGAGAAAAGACAAAGGGCTCATGTTGATGAATGTAGGATCATGAAGTGAAAAGTTAATGAGTGATCACAAAGTGCAAGGAGAGAATATCTCGCCATAGTTTTACCAGACCATAGGGCTGCTTTCTCAGAGATGAGTGGTGATGATTTAACCAAAAGGCCAGCACACCTCAGGTGAGAGGAGATGTTGAGAAAGAGAATCTAAAACTCACACTGTTGGCATCACATTGCTTCACAAACCAACTGTCCAGCCAACTAAGTTAACCAACCCCGCAAAAGAGAAGGTAGTCAAACTGCAGAGGTGGGGGAGGGAATAGATAGTCTAACCGTAGTGGTGGGGAAACCATTGGAAGTAATTCTGAGGGACAGAATTAATCTGCATTCGGAGAGACAGGAATTAATCATGAACAATCAGTATGGTTTTGTGAGAAGGTATATCTGACCAACCTGAGTTTTTCAAAGAGGTGACCAGGTGTGTAAATGAGGACAGTGCTTTTTTACATAATCTCCTTGGACTTCAGTGAGGCTTTTGTTAAGGTCTCACACGGGAGACCGATCACAAAGGTAACAGCCCATGGGATCCTGGAAAATTTGGAAAATTGATCCACAATTGCATAGCAGGAAGCAAAGGGTGATGGTTTAGGGGTGTTTTTTTCAACTTGAAGTCTGTGTCCATTGGGAGTCCCACAGGGTTCAGTGTTGGGATTTGCTGCTTGTGGTTTATATAGATGATTTAAACTTGAATGTAGGAGATTGGTCACTAAGTTCACAGATGGTAGAAAAGTTGGTGGGATGATAAATAGTGAGGAGGAGAGCCTAAGATTACAAGATGACATGCACTGGTCAGATGGCTAGTCTGTGGCAAATGGAATTCAATATGGATTAATATGAGACGATGCACTTGGGCAGGATAGACAAGGCAAGGGAATACATGATGAACAGTAGGAGCCTGCGAAGCACCAAGGATCAGAGGGACCTTGTGTGCATGTACACTGGTTCCTTATGGTATCAGGCCTGGTGTCTAACGTAGTTAAGAAAGCACATGGCATAGAGTTTTAGAGTAGAGAAGTTATGTTGGAACTGATGGAGTTACAGAATCTACATTATAGGAGGGATGTGATAGCACCAGAGAGGGTGGCATCGTTGTGGCACTGGAGGAGGCCCAGGATGGACATGTTGTCCAAGGAGTAGGAGGGGAAATTGAACTGGTTTGCGACTGGGAGGTGTTGTCGTTTGTCACGAACCAAGTGTGGGTGCTCCACAAAGCGATCTCCAAGCCTCTGCTTGGTTTCCCTGATGCACAGGAGGTCACATCGGGAACAGCGGATACAATAGACCACATTAGTGGATGTGCAGGTGAACATCTGTTTAATGTGGAAGGTTTTCTTAGGGCCTGGGATGGAGGTGAGGGGGTGAGGTATAGGGGCAGGTGTAGCACCTCCTGCGGTTGCAGGGAAAAGTGCCGGGATGGTGGGGCTAGTGGGGAGTGTGGAGTGTGGAGTGGACAAGGGAGTCACGGAGAGTGGTCTCTCCGGAAGGCAGATAAGGGTGGGGAGGGAAATATATCCTTGGTAGTGGGGTCAGATTGCAGGTGGTGGAGAATGATGCGTTGAATCCGGAGGCCCATCAACCTTCAGATTCAACGCATCATTCTCCGCCGCCTGCAATCCACAATGATGCCACCCGAAGGCTGGAGGAACAGCACCTCATATTGCGCCTGGGAACCCTGTAGCTCAATGGTCTCAATGTGGACTTTACAAGCTTCAAAATCACCCCAGCCCCAACCTCATCCCAAGACCAGCCCAGCTCGTTGACCTTTCCGTCTTTTCTCCCACCTGTCCACTCCTCCCATCTCACTGACCAACCCCCACCCCCTCTTCCTACCTACTAGCCTCATCCCCGCCTCCATGACCTGTCCGTCATCCCTCCCACCTACCCGCACCTCCCTCCTCACTGACCAATCTCCATCCCAAGTCCCTACCTACACTCATCTGTACTGGCTTTATTCCCGCCTCCTTGACCTGTCCGTCTTCTCTCCACCTAGCTGCTCCTCTATCCACCTTCTAACATCGCCTCCCTCTCTCTATTTATTTCAGAGCCCCCTTCCCCTCCCCCATTTCTGAAGAAGGGTCCAGACCCGAAACGTCAGCTTTCCTGCTCCTCTGATCCTCCTAGCCTGCTGTGTTCATCCAGCTCCACACCTTGTTATCTCAGACTCCAGCATCAGCAGTTCCTACTATCTCTGGACCGAAGGACCTGTTTCCATGCTGTCCAACCCTATGACTTTAAGCCCCTTCCACATTGGAAATGTCAGAGCCAAAACAGATGTACTGTCCGCACAGTTCAGCAATGTCTCCCTAAGATTCTACTCCATGTCATCAAGGAACAGCAGGCATGTTTTTCCCAAGTGATGGCAATAGGACGTCCTCTCACCTGACTAAGTCAACCTGGATGGAGATCTCAAAGGAGCTTAGCAACTGTGGGATCCGTAGAGGAACAAGTACACGAAAAGGCTCAATGATCTTCAATTTGCCTGTGCAAGTGGCACAGTGATGTGGGTTTGTCGATTAAGTGACTTATCTGCTAAACATCTGTGTAAATCAGGACTGCATGGCACTTGAAGTAAAAGTGTGTAACAGTTTAGGTTGAGTCAGCAACTGGATGCACACTAACACATGACAGGCTATATGTGTGATGGGGATATATGTAGACAAGAGGGTTAAGTTGGCATTTGCCAAGTCACTAAATCTCTAGCTACTAGAGAACAAGCAGATGTTTGATCTGAAGGAAAGGGCGAAGGTGGCTAAAATAGTGTCTAGACTCAAATTCTTCATCTTTTCTGATCAAGACTGTAGGAGAACAGAGGGCCTGAGCCATGACCAATTGTGATGCTCAAGTGGCAAGACATCAGAATATGTTAAATGTTAATTCAACCTGATGCTGCCATAATGGGTGTTCAAGACCATGTAAAGAATTGTGCTTATGGACTCTGGAATCTTATCTTCATGTGCTTCTTTTCGTTCTCCTTTACAGGTTTCTGCAAACCCCAAATAAAGCCTCAACCACCCCAGGTGACCTTTGGGGATGATGACATCAGTGACCTAGAGGATGCACTGTCACCTGCCTCGCCAGCACACCTGGAGAATCTGTTCACTGGCATTGCATGTGTGAAGAAAGTTGCTCACACACCCTAGACCCTAAAGGGACAATATTTATAATCAGGGCCACATTCTTATGAGCATATGTAAATATGCCCCACTAACTAAGGGAGTCTGTGATAGCCAGCTCTTGGATATTTAGAGGACTTTTAGAGAACAGCTTTTTACGGAGCCACATGCTGATGTCATGGCCATAACAAGTCTGTAGAAAATGAAGCAGAACTTTGGGGAACATATGGCAGAGATGCCAATGGCAATGCATTGCTTTGTGGTCCATGAAGGAGTCTGTTTATCCATGAGTTCCTCTTTCACAGGCACTAGGTCAAAATCCTTGAATTCCCTCCCTAAGAGAATTTTGGGTCTACCTACAGCATGATTACACTGGTTCAAGAAAGCAGCTCACCACCACCTTCTCAAAGTCAACCAGGAACGGGCAGCAAATGCTGGCCAGCCAGCAACACCCATGACCCATGAGTGAATAAAAAATCTTATGCAGTTTAGTACACAGTTCCCTCCATTGAGAGATTGATGACCATGATGAACAGCAAGTCAAGCAATTAATCCTTATTTGTGCTAACCTGCATTTCATCATTCTAGCCATGGGGACCATCTGGCATTGCCTCGGTGGGATGGGCTTGAGGCACCTAGATCTCCCTCCAGATATTCCTTCTCCTGAGGGAGATATCATTGCATAACCAGATGGAGGAAAAATATATGCTAACAGCCCGAATGGCTTCTCATGGTGCTCACAGGATGAATGGTCTCTTCTCATTTCCACCTGGCATCAACACTATTGCCTCTGGTAGGCACGGCTGAGGAGGTTGCCTCTGCATTTGTGCAGGACGCCCCCAGGAGGTCAGAAACCTCAAGGCTCCAGACCTCAGAGGACACACAGCATCCTGCCTTCACCTCAGCTGCTGCTGTTGGGGTCACACCAAGATGTAGTGCTAGGAAAAGAAAACTTAAACTTTTATGACAGCACATGGTAGCATGGGGTGATTTAAGAAAATGTAAATATCATTTGTGCATTTTTTAAAAAAAATTGGGACTTGCTTAGACACAGACCGACTGGCAGGCCAACACTACTATGCTCAGGACATTGCATAATTACCTTACTTTAGAAAATGATTAACTGAGGGAAAACCTACTTGTATTGGCTGAGATCACATCTAAATTGAATAAATAGGAGTCAAAGGTTGGTTGGAAAAATAATAGTTGAGCAATGAGTTGCCTTTAAAAAAAAAGGGTGTTTCAAGCATTTTCCCTTAAAACGGAAAGGCAATTAAAAAAACAAAATCAGAACCCTAAGGGATGATAGATAGAAACTAAAGAAAAGAAGAAAAAGTGTTATTAGAAAATGTAATTGAAAATCAAGCTAAATATTAGAAATTTCAGAGGGGAGGTGACGAAAACGCAAATAAGAGAAGCAAAGAGAAAATTTGAAAAGAGGTTGGCAACCAATCTAAAATGGAATAACAATGTCTTCTATAGGCTTCAAAACAGTAAATCAGTGGTAAAAAGAGGAGTAGGGAGAATTAGGGAACAGTAAGGGGATTAAGAGGGTAGAGGGCATAGCTGAGATTTCAAATGAATATTTTGTATCTGTTTTTACCAAGGAAGAAAACGCTACCCCAGCCATTGAGAAAGAGGAGGTAATTCAGACACTAGAAGAATGGAGAAGAGTCACATCAGACTCAAAATGCTTTTATTTTCTCCACAGATGCTGTGTTTCTTCAGCATTTTCTATGTTTCAGATTTCCAGCATCCACAGTAATTTACTAGAAGGGCTTAAAATTGATAAGGAAGAGGTAATAGACTGTACTTTAATTTGATCAAGACCAAATGACTTGCATCTGATGGTACTGTGGCAAGTGAGAGTGGACATAATTTTTAAACTTTCTTTAGACTTTGGGGTGATGCAAGAAGGCTGAAGAATTGCAAATATTTCGCCCATGTTCAAAAAAAAGCTGTAAAGATAAGACTAACAACTGTAGGACAGTTGGTTTAAACAATCCTTTATTCATTCACGGGATGAGAGTGTCGACGGCTAGGCAGCATTTATTGCCCATCCCTAATTGCCCAGGGGGCAGTTAGGAGTCCACCATATTGCTGTGGATCTGAAGTCACATGTAGGTCAGATCAGGATAGGATGGCAGTTTCCTTCCCTAAAGGACATTAGTGAACCAGATGGGTTTTTCAGACAATTGGCAATGGATTCATGGTCATCATCATTAGATTCTTAATTCCAGATATTTATTGAATTCAAATTCCACCATCTGCCGTGGCGGGATTCAAACCCAGGTCCCCAGAACGTTACCTGGGGGTCTCTGGATTAACAGTCCAGCAATAATACCACTAGGCCATCGCCTCCCTGACAAAATTAATAGTGGGCAAATGTGGATTAACTAAAGAAAGCCAACAAGAATTTCTTAAGGAAAAACCATACTTCATTAACTTGCTGAAGTTAAATTGAAGCATTCAAAGGGAATTAGACTATTATATGAAAAAGAAGAATATACACAGTTACAGGAAGAAGGCAGGAAAATGAAGTTAAGTGAATTGCTCATTTGGAGAAGTTACACAAACATAATTGGCAAAATGGCCTCCTTCTGTGATGTAACAATTCTTTGATTTTGTGATACCTTTTCCTGTAAAGAGAAAGGCTTCTCTGACCTATCTCCCTAAACTGGTCAAATCTGCCAGGATAGGCAAATTGAGTTAAAATTCTCCTATTAGTAGTTCAGCATATGTCCACCTCACATTCCCCAAGTGTGTCAGTTGACACTGCCAACTTACATGGTCTCACCTTTGCTTCCCAGCATCAGCACAAACACACTCAATTCCATACAATGTTAAGTTTCCTCTTCACTGTCCCATCAAAGACTAATACAGTACCAGGTTTAATATTTCACAGATTTAGTGTGCATTCTTTTCCAGCTCCCTTTAATCTGCCAGACTTCAGATAGTGTTTTCTATTGCACTGAACATATTTCCATTTCCTAATCCAGCCATCCTGTGGCCCCGAAGCTATTCAGTGCCAACTCAGGGCTGGGTTTGTGTCATATGACTATGCCAACTTGGAACTGAGTTAGATTGCCAAAGACATTCAAGTAGAATGCTCCTATGTGAAAGTGCATGAAATGCTGAGAGTTTAACACAATACACTATTCAGTTTCACAGCTCATTCACATGTTTAAAAAACTACTAAAGTTGTCATTGTTAATTGATATGACGTGTGGACCTTTATGGTCCAAAGGGAGAAATGAATAATCCTTTGCTCCACCGATTGTTAATGATTAAATCGATCCTTACCCTTTTCAGCGACAGAGAGATTAGGGTCACTGCATGGTTTGCAAGGTCCAACCACCTGTTGAATCAGGGCCCGCTGGAAACTAGAAGGCTGTAATGACAATGTAACATCAACATGAACACACGTCAGCATATTATAGTGTTTATAACAAGAGACAGAACACTATGTACCCCGGTGGCTGTTTAAGGCGTGGAACTTGAAATGTCCAGCCCACTTCACTTCCATCAGTGAGCTCTCTTTTAGCAATTTTACCTAATAGTGCTATCATTAAAACCAGGACAGATTTCAGCCGTACTGTTCCATGGTAAGTGCAGCTGAGGAGCATTCAGTACATCTATACAAGAACCATCCCTAAGGCCATTGTGTATCAACGTACAGCACATGGACCGCAGCAGTTCAAGAAGCAGCTCACCACCACCTTCTCAAGGGCACTTAGGTACAAGCTATAAATGCTGGCCAGCCAACAATGCCCAGGTCTCTTCAGTGACAAAACAAACCCCAGCACTGAGAGTAATGATTAAGGCTCACCCATTTGTCCTGGCAGTTGGCGACTGAACATTGAGCCTGCCCTACCTGTACAGTCAGTAATGTACTTCCTGATCTTCTGGTATTGGGAGTGTTGAACATTAAGCATTCTCAAGGACCATGCCAATTGTCTTTTGCTAAAGACCAGGCACAAATGACTTTCATGCTTTGTGGTCAGGTGACAGTAAATTAATATTAGTGGAAGGTAATGGCGTACTGGTATTTAAACTGTATCAGGACAAGGTTATCTCGACGCATTGTGTGAAGGCATGTATGTTTTATACAGTTTATTATTATTTGGGTGACTTCAGCCTGCATTTAAAAATCCTAAAATCCCTTCACCTTCTCGTCTTCACTCAATCACCCCTACATAAGCATCCTTCCCATATCCATGGCTATAATAAAAACAAAGTACTGCAAATGATGGCAAAATGAAAAAAAAACTGGAACACTCAGAAGGTTTGGTAGCATTTGTGAGTTAACATTCAGAAATCAATATGCCTTTATTCCGAACAAGTCACATTGAACTCAAAGCATTAACTCTTTTTTTCTCTCCACAGATGCTACCAGGACTGCTTAGTTTTTCCAGGACTTTGTTTTATTCCATATCTATGGCTGTTGTCTGGTCATTCTGGTGGCCTCTCCACTTCTGAGATTTATGTTATCTTTTAGGCCAAATCTCATCACTTCATATCTCCTATGACAAGGGGAAATGGTGGTGTCATGATAACATCACTGCACTAGTAATCCAGAACGTGAGGCTAATGTTCTCAGGACAGGGGATCAAATTCCACCGTGGTGTGAAATTTTAATTAAAGAAAACTGGAATAAAGAGCTAGCTGATTGTTGACCATATAACCATTGTCGATTGTCATAAAAATTCATCTGATTGACTAATGTCCTTTAGAGAAAGAAATCTGCTGTCCTTATTTGGTCTGGCCTTCACACAATGCGTCAAGATAACCTTGTCCTGATACAGTTTAAATACCAGTACACCATTACCTTCCACTAATATTAATTTACTGTTACCTGACCACAGAGCATGACCCAAATGACTCCAGACCCACAGTAATGTGGTTGACTCTTAACTGCCCTCTGAGCAATAAATATTGGCTAGTCAGCAATGCGTTCATCTATGAACAAATAAAATTTTTAAAAACTTTTGTGCATCAACAAAATTCCCCTTAAAGACTTTCATGAATTCATTAACAATCTCATAAATTCTTAAGATATAGGGACAGAATTAGGCCATTCAGCTTATTGAAGTTTGTTCTGCCATTCGATCACGACCGATACGCTCCTCACCGTCATTTTCCTGCCTTCCCCCCGCAACCCTTCAACCAATAACCAATTAAAAATCTGTCTAAATCCTCAAATTTGCTCACTGTCCCACAATCCACTGAACTTTGGGATAGCGAATTCCATAGATTCACAACACTTTGGGAGAAGTAGTTTCTCCTCAACTCTCTTTTAAATTTGCTATCCCTTATCCTAAGACTATGACTGCCCCACAAGAGGAAACATCCACTCCATGTCTATTTTATTTTTACCTTTTATCATCTTGATTACTTCAATTTGATCTCCCTTCATTCTTCTAAATGCCAGAGAGTATAGGCCTAAACTGTTCAATTTCTCTTCATTTGACAATCCCTGGTATCAATCCAGTGAACCTCCTCTGAACTGCCTCCAATGCCACTACATCTTTCCTCAAATAACGTGACTAAAACTGTGCACAATACTCCAGGTGCAGTTTCACCAATGCCCTGTATAGTTGCAACAATACTTCCTTATCTTTCTATTCTATTTCTTTAGCTATAAAAGCCAACATTCCATTCACTTTCTTCATTATCTGCTGTACCTGCATACTAGTTTTCTGTGACCCATGAACGAGGCCACCCAGATGCCTCTGCACCGGAGCACTCTGAAGTCTCTCCCCATTTAAATATTAGATCACCTTCCCATTTTTCCGACCAAAATGTTTGACCTCTTATCCACGTTAAACTCCATCTTCCATAGTTTGGCCCACTCTCCTAACCTATCTATATCCATTTGTAAGGTTCTTATTTCCTCATTGCAATTGACCGTCCTGCTTATTTTTGTGTTGTCCGCAGATCTGGCTATAAAACCTTCTATCCCTGTATTGGAGTCCTTAATGTAGATTGTAAATAGCTGGGGTCCAAGGACCGAACCTGTACACCTCACTAGTTACTTCTTGCCATCCAGAAAAAAACCCCATTAATCCCAACTCTGTCTTCTTTCCATCCACTAATCACCTAGCCAAGCTAATAAATTACCCCAATCCCATATGATCCAACCTTGTGAATTAACCTTTTGTGTGGCACCTTATCAAACGCCTTCTGGAAGCCCAGGTATATTACATCTACAGGATCCACCCCCCCATCATCCACTTTGTTTGTTAACATCTTTGAAGAACTTGAGAAAATTAGTCAAACATGATTTGCCCTTCATAAAATCATGCTGACTCTGATGGATAGTGTTTTGACTTTCCAAACGTCATAATATTGCTTCCTTGATAATTGATTCTAACACTTTGCCAACAACAGATGGTAATAACTGGTCTGTGATTTCCCACATACTGCCTCCCTCCCTTTTTGAATAAGGGTGTTATATTCGCATTTTCCAATCCAATGGAACCTATCCCATGTCCAGGGAATTTTGGAATATTGTAACCAATGGATCCACTATCTCTGCCACCAATTCTTTTAATACCCTAGGATGTAGGCCATTAGGCCTGAGGGACTTGTCTGCCCTCAATCCTAATAGCTTGCTGAGTACCTTTTCCCTATCGATGTTGATTGTTCGAAGTTCTACCATTTCTATTGCCTCTAACTTGCCTGTTCCAATAGGAATGGTACTATTGTCCTCTACCGTGAAAACTGAGGCAACATATTGATTTAGCATCTCTGTCATTTCAGTCGTTGCCACTATTAACTCTCCAGTTTCATCTTCCAAGGGACCAACATTCACCTTAGCGACTCTCTTCCCTTTTATATACCTATAGAAGCTTTTACCATCCTTTTTGATATTTTGTGCTAGTTTTCTTTTGTAATTTACCTTAGCTCTTTTTATTAATTTTTTAGTATCCTTTTGTTTATGCTTGTAAGTTTCCCAATCCTTCTGCCTGCCACTGGCCTTTGCAATATGGTGTACCTTAGTTTTTGACTTTTTATTGTCCTTGACCTCCTTGTTTAGCATAACTCCCTGTCCTTTGGCCCTCAAGATAGCTCTTTCACCAGGGACCTGTCAAGTTCCTCTCTCTCCTCTAGTTTTGACAGTCCCATTTTCACTAAATTTTGGCTATTTTGAACTTCCGCTGATTCTCCTGGGTGGTCACACCTTTGCATCAATGGTTACAACTACTGAGCTCATTAGATCTAATTTAACCATGAGTGGCATACCTCATTTTCATCATCATCATAGAATCCCCACAGTGCGGAAGCAGGCCATTCAGCCCATCAAGTTCACACTGACCCTCCAAAGATCATCCCACACAGACCCACCCCATCCCTGTAACCCTGCATTTTCCCATTGGCTAATCCACCTAGCCTGCACATCCCTGGACACTATTGGCAATTTAGCATGGCCAATCCATCTAACCTGCACATCTTTGTAACTGAAAACCTCTATGATACTAGGATAACCATCAAAGGCGAGGACAACCCTTGCCTTCAAACCCACTTCTTTTGCTCAATCGTCCTTCACCTGTAATATGAAGTGAGAAGTGTTCATTGATTTCTTTATTTTAGTATTGAGAATTATTACTGTAAGACATTTCTCCTCTTCGTCTCCCTGACCTTGTGCCAGTTTGCTGACCACTGACTCCTATCAATCAACTTACACTAATCTGCTTCATGCTTCCATCTGCAAGACCTGTTCCTGTTCTTCCAAGACAGTACACACACAGAAAATATTTATAGCTTCGTAAGGTCAGGGACCAATCATATCCATTTTAAAGGTACGACACAACCCCTTCCACTTCTGAAAATCTACACAACCCATCCATGCGTTTCGTCTCATGGTTCCTCAAATTTGTTACAGAGTTCAATACTTTCTGCTCAGATCCCTCTAATCTGAATCCTTTGATTCAGTAATTGTTCTGTATTTTCCCATCTCATCTTCCTCTCCACATTATATAGTATGGTTTACCACACCGTCTATTCTCTTGATTTTCCTCTACTGATTATCTCTATGGGTTACCCTCAGATAGCTGCACGGTAAACTATCCCTATCCACCCTCCATCATTGCATCCATAGTCTCTCAGGTATCTATTCTTGATTCTTTTGTAATATCACCTACAAGCACAGGGCTCAGTTTCCATACGAATGCCAATGGGACCTCTCCATTACCTCCTTTGATTTCACGACCACCAGAAATCTGTCTGGTACAATGTTTTCAACTGAACATTGAGAAGACCATAGCCATAAATTCTAATCTTTTGTCTAGACAATTTTAAAATGTGGCTGCTTTGAACATGCTTTTAGCCAATACTCCTCACATCTCTTGCAACATTTAGCACCTGTTCCTATGGTTATTTTCATTATGATGGTCTCTTTCTTGATATGTAAAAGTGAAATTTCTTTTGGAATGAGGTGAAGCCTTACTCTATAATACTGGATAAGATTTCAGCTCAGTTTTCCTATATTCTTCTGGGTTTTACTAGAACAACTTTATAAATGTCAAGTGATAAAATGACAGATGTAAGCTCTATCTAGGTTCTATCTCAATCAATCATCGCAATGTCAGATAGCTAGGGACTTTGATGCTTAATTGTTACACATGTCTATGGAATGAATCTTCCAGTAACTCACCGGTCCATTTTCCATCATGGTTGGATACAGGGCACTACTTGGCCTGTCCCTGTGAGGAGGCAGCAACATCATAACCTCCCGTGAATGACGGTATTTATCGGACAATGATGGGGAACCTGAGGATAGGCAGAAAGAAGGTGAGGGACTGGTGGAAAAAGACAAGAAAATAGAAAAAGGAAATAGATAAGGAAGAGAGAATATTGAAGAAAGAATATGGAAACAAAGGAATGAAAAGAAGAGGGAAAAGGAGAGAGAGAGAAAGGGCAAGAGAAATAATACAGAGCCGGTAAAAGTGAAAATAACAGAGAAAAGAAGCAAATGTGCAAAATTGATAGAGAAAGGGAGAGAGGTAGAGTGTTAGCAAAAAGGAAGTAGAGAGAAGTACAAAAGGATAGCATGAATTAGTTAACAAAAAAAAACTAGAGTAGGGAAAAAGAACATGAAACGATCGAGATAAATGAGAGAGTGCATTCATTCAGAATCATAGGACAGATCTGAACATCCCAATTCCATAAAAGTGACAATGGGAAGTTACATATTAAGTTAAGTATTAAGGTCACATTTTCCAACATTTAATTTTTAACACCCAAAATGCACTCCCATTGGTAGGATGGTTTAATATTGAACATTAATTAGTGACTTTTTGTATTTTTAAAAAGTATTCCTGATCTCAGAATAGAATAAAGGATTGGAACTGGAATGAAGCTGGCAAAGAGTCCACAGGAAGAGGGGAGAAAAAGTGTCAGCTAATCCAAAATCATTGGTGTACATTAACATTTTACACTAAAACCAATGTGTTAGCATATGGACAGGCAGTTGCAGACACAATCCTTCACCTCAACGCAATGTCTGAAGAGCTCACTCATGTTTCAGCACAACAATAATGTTAATGTTTTCTGAAGAAGGGTCTAGGCCTGAAACGTCAGCCTTCCTGCTCCTCTGATTCTGCTTGGCCTGCTGTGTTCATCCAGCTCTACACCTTGTTATCTCTAATAATGTTAATGCACTGGTCAAAGACAAGACTTCTTCCAATCAGCATCTATTAACCAAAATTATTGTTGCCAGCCCACTGCTGGTTCCAAAATGTTTCCACGTTAATATCTTTGAAACGTAATTCAGAACTGACTTACATAAGTGTTCCATTTAACACACATCTTTCATAGCCTCGAAATCATACTTCATTACAGATGAAAATAATCTTGAAATAGAGGAAAGCCAATTATTTTTTGCTGAGTTTTCTGATCTGGAAATTGAATTATGAAGGAATGACAACTGCCCTCAATTGTCCTCAAAGTTTATGGCAAGCTGCAGGTACTCGGAGTTTTTCATTTAGATGCCTTCCGCACAAGCAGCTTACAGCAGTGGACAGAGATAATCAGGTTAAATATGGGTTAGCAATAAAGCATCAAAACTGTTCTGCAGACTACCTGCCAGCAATTTCAAGACATAGGCAGAGTAAAGATTGGGTGTTTTTTTAAACTCCAACATCTCAACCTTAAATCCCAAGATTGTACCTTAATGTCAATGCATCTTCTGATTTGGTCTATTCCTTTAATTTCAAAATACAGTATGAAAAACTGACCTCTGTCAAAGGCAATGACCTCATTGTGCATTGTTTTGTAGGTGTTTGATAGCAAAGCTGATATTTGGGAGAGATTTGCAGCTCAGCTGCAAGTTGACTCTGAAAATTAATCCCAAGTAAAAGAGGTTCTTACCTCGAGCACTAGACGGGGCTGAGTTGATCATCTGTGAGGGTGCAGAGTGTGTGGAACTCAGGCTGGAGGTGGATGGACTTGCCTGGCATGACGACAAAACAAAGACATTGGTGATGGAGCTCTGGAAATTGGGTTTAGCATAAGCAAGCTGCACAAAGCAGAGAGAGAAAGTAGCAGAAAGAAAGAGCACATGCTGGGAAACCCAATGGGAACAAAATAGCAACAGATTAATAGATGGACTTGTAGAGGGAATAGATGGTTCTGACACTCATCATGAATGTCAGATACATCTCTTAAATATCAGAGAATTCATATCAATTGTCAAAAACTATCTATCAACAAAATGAAGAAGAATATTAATTTCGCCCAGTCCCCAATTTTGTCCCCATCACTTCAGAAGATCCTGACCTTTGATGGGGTACATCTTTTGATACATATGTGTCATTCCTTGTAAATCATCCAAGTGGGTGTGCATGACCTTAGATGACAGGCTATTCAACCATCGAAGTCATCACAATTCCTCATCCAATATTAATATCCATATGCTTCCCAGCAGGTGCCACTGATGGAGATTAGCATTGTGAATTTTGGTTAAATTTTTCCATCCCTAACCTAGGAACACTGAGGTTCACTGCAATGTTCATACTATCTGAGATAGCTGACTTTACATAGACTGTAAACAGGCAAGTGAGGGAAAAAGTGATTTTTTTACTTAGGCTCTTTCATCTGTTTATCAAAAAACATACCACAGAATAAATTGTGGTAAAGTGTTTTCCTATAGCTTGCACAACAACATCATGATGGGAATGATCCATATTTTCCTCTATGTACTTAAAATAGGCATGTTTGAACCACTTAAAGAATTATCAACACAACAATGAGATTTGT
The DNA here is from genome assembly GCF_021869965.1 of Rhincodon typus. Taxonomy (NCBI): domain Eukaryota; kingdom Metazoa; phylum Chordata; class Chondrichthyes; order Orectolobiformes; family Rhincodontidae; genus Rhincodon; species Rhincodon typus. The sequence continues at coordinate 55,713,390 of NC_063347.1, read as the reverse complement.
TTTGGTTTATAGATACAATGTATTGTTTCCAAGATTGGCAATTTTTATGACAATTGCTAAACAGTGTTTTATTCAAACATATTTGTATTTCACTTTAGTCATGATAGCCAGACTAATGAAGTATCCCTAGCTCCTTTTAAACAGGCATAAAATTTCCACCTACTCAGAAGATAACTGTTTTACTGTCAATTATATAACACTTTAACTGTGGGGCCTCTGCAAACAACAGTTTAAGTCACAGTTCCTATAAATAATATTTTGCTGCAGTCTTTATTATTGTGTGAGCCATGCTGGGATTTGCTCAGTTAATGCTTCTCCTTAGTACAGATCTTGTGGCTATGTTATGGCTCTCATTAAGGCTTAGCTTTGCTGCTGCTCTTGTTGAGGTATCCTTAATTACTTTTGTCATTTGGATTTTGCTTTTACTGTCGTCATTGGGATTTAACTTATTTTATTATCTCTTGTTGGAATTTCACTCCTGTTAATGTCTCCATTGGGATTTAAATCCTCATGCTATTTTGATTGTACCATATGTAGCAGGTGCTCAGGAAAAGCTGCTTAATTTCCAGTTCTCACACCTAGATCTATGATTGCGATAACCCTTTACACATCAGCTCATTGTATAGAGCTGGGCTACCATGGACAGGTGTTTCCCAATACAAAAGGAGCACAATCAATCTCAGCCACTCTCTTTAGCTTCATTTAAAGATTCACAACACTGTTAAAGGCTCAGCACTTGCACTCAGCACTTCCACTCTAAATGCCCAGAGACAGTATATAACAAAGGAAAACAAAAACAGGAACTGCCATACCTGCATGCGGAATGGGTCATCAGGGGTTTCTCCAACAAGACCATCTGTGAGGATGACAAGGTTTCCAACCTCACTGGATGTCTGTGAGGATAGTGAAGATGAGGAATGTCTATTGGAGCCAAGCAAGTTCAATGGGCTGAGGAAATGAATAAGATAGAATAATTTTTATATTCAGCTAGTCCAGTCTCAACATTCACAATGTGACTGCCCCTCATCCTAAGCAAGAATCTCATACCTGATCTAACCACAGACCTAACATGGATATTATCCTATCATTTTAATCTTTTCAAAGAAATCTCTACATATGCTACATGACACTCAAAAAGGCATCAATCTGGCAATACTGGTCGCTTTCATGCCTCTGGTGTGTTCAAGACCGCTATAGGCTCAATGAGGAAGTATTCCATTGTTGAAGATGTTGTTTTCATATTCTGGTCAGCATTCTTCTGAAACCTGACCCTTCCGTATTATTATTTGCATAAACCAGGTTTTACTTTCACCATACTACAGCCACTGCTCCTCAAAGTCATTCATAAATTAGGTGCTTTGACTATTTAAGGCTTTACATAAATTATAATGCAAATACTGTGGATACCGAAAATCTGATATTAAAAACAGAAAATTCCATAAACATGCAGGCGTGTAATAACATCTCTGAACAGGTTGATTAGAAAATATCTAAAGTGGTCTATAGTGGCCTAAGCATAAATCAAAACAATTTTGAATATCAGCCCGTCTGTAGCAATTCTTTGTTCAAAATGTATGAGAAACCAATGACACAGATTAGAAACAGCCAGGGATCCAATGCAACAAAATCATGATGGTACAAAATTACATCAATTATACAAATTAGGTCATCAGCTGAGCTCATCAGAACAGCAATCCTGGCCCTGTCTCACTTACCTGTGTCTATGCACAAGCTTTATAGCCTCTGGACTCATGGGATTATGACTGGACATGAGACTGCCACGTGGAGTGCTGGAACCAGAGCAAGCAGGACTGATCTTGTCCATTCCAGGAAGATCCTACATAAAATGATAGAATCCTCAGTGAGCTCTAAATTTCTGTGTTACTGGTATCATAAAGTTCCTGTTACTGAAATGTATTCATATAAGTGAGTGATATTAGACTGTAAGTCAAAGGACCAGAAGGAAACCATTCAGTGGGTCTGATGGAGATTGCATAGATAGTAAGGATGCAGGCCATAGAGAGATTGAAAACAGAGAATTTTAAAATCTAGGTTTGCTAATTGAGAAGCTAATATAGGTCTGTGATAGTAGTGTGATGGGTCAATGGAACTGGTGAGAGGAAAAGGCAACAGAGTTTTTGATAATTTTAACCACATGCAGGGTAGAACATGGGATGCTGGCCAGGTATGCACGGGAATAGCCAAGTCCAGAAGGAAAAAGCAAAAAAGACTTGCATTTATGTAGTGGTTTCCCAACCATTGTATGTCTCAAACTATCTTACATACAATGAAGTACTTTTGGAGTGTTGTCACTATTGTGACGCAGAAAACACTAACATTTCATGTCTTTATTACTGCTAGTGTTGATCTCTGTCTCTCTCTGTACCTTCTCTGCAGCTGTTACACTGTTCTGCACTGTTTTGCTACCTGAAGCATTTTGTATGGTACGATCTGCCTGTACAGCATGCAAAACAACACTTTTCACTGTATCTAGGTACATGTGACAACAATAAATCAAATCAGATCAAATCAACATGAATGAAGGTTCAGTAACGATGAGTTGAAGCATGGCAGAATTGTGTGAAAATACAGAGGTAGAAACAGATGATCTTAGTAATGGCATAGGGATACAGTCGGAATTTCATCTCATCGTCAAATCCGACACCAAGAATGCAAAATGTCTGGTTCAGCTTCAGACAGTTGTCAGGGAAAGGACTGGGATTTCAAATGGACTCTCCCGACTAAATTCCTTTCTATATTAAACTGATCTGTGCATGTCTTTCAAAATGCAACAGAAACTAAAATTAATTCTGTAGACTTTACCAGCCAGAGATGAATGAACAATAATGGAATGCTAAAACTTTTTATGCTTCCTATTTGGTGCTGTGAACAACTATATTAACCCCATTGTAGGTCTGGTTGAGAATGACACAGGCTAGGGAATAAATCTAGGCACTTTCTGGACTCAGTAAGACACTAGAGCTTTCAGTGAAACTTAAAGACCCCTCACACACTGCAGTAATCCACAAACACATGAGGGTGATGATAGAAAACCACTTCCATGAGGTACTGACACAAGAGCCTCACAGTTCACTTGTTTTTCCAGATTGCCACAAATGAATACAATTATCTGTATGAAACATAAACATAATGGAAATAATCTGTCACCTTTAGTTATATCTGAAACTCATTCATTAAGCGAGTAAACTGCACACAAATAATTGTCATTGAAACACCCCTTTGCTGAGTCTGTATGGTTCTCTTATTAGTAGGAATACTTTCAGACTTCTAAAGCCATACTTCTGACTAGCCAGGATGTGTAAACTGTATATAATGTAGTGTAGTCTTTTTAAAATACAATGCATTAATTTGGAATGATATATTAACTGCTGGTTTCAGTTGAATTTCTTTCGTGCAGCATTTTTACCAATGATCAACCATCAACAATCACCGTGTGCGGCACAGTAGCTCAGTGATTAGCACTGCTGCCTCGTAGTGCCAGGAACCTGGGTTTGCTCCCACATTCGGGCAACTGTCTGTGTGGAGTTTGCACGTTATCCCCATGTCTGTGAGAGTTTCATTCAGGTGCTCTGGCATTCTCCCATGGTCCAAAGATGTGCAAAAATAGGTGGCTTGGCCATGCTAAATTGCCCATTGTGTCCAGGGAATGTGTAGGTTAGCTGGATTAGCCATGGCATATGCAGAGCGCAGGGATAGGGTAGGGAGGTGGGTCTGGGTGGGATACTCTTCAGAGGGTCAGTGTGGACTCGATGGGCCAAATGGCCTGCTTCCACACTGTAGGGATTCTAAGATCTTGTGCTATCACTGGATGACCTTGCTTAGATAACCAAGGAATTGCTAGTGGTTTTGTGGATCCAAGTCCAAAGCACATTCCTATTGAGATTACCCCCTAATACGCGCAAAGAGTCAATGAAGCTAACCTTGATATGAATGTCAATAAATCTTAATGCAGCTGCTCAGAGCAATATGTGTTCACCTTTGAAATCAGGATTCTGGTCTAACCCAGACCAAAGAGATTGAAGTCTCTTTTCCATGGTAATTGTGGGGACCCACATGAAATCAGCTTGAGTAGGTATAGATCCAAAGAACAAAAACATTTGGCACCAAATGTGGAAAGCTACTCAGAAAACCATAGCGTGTTTAGTAAAGAAAATGGAAGTTAGGGATAAGCTATTTGGTTCGGACAGAGTTTCTAAAGATTAATTCATATGATGTGTGGGTCACCAGCAAAAATGAGCACATTGAGTGCTCATTCTTTGTTTCCCTTCGAGATGGTGGTAGTGGGTCCCATTATTGGACACTTCCTGTAGTGAATCTGTTTGTATGTACTCATGTTGAGGGTGCCAAGACTCTGACTCGGTGATAACAAAGGAATTGTGATTATGTATGAAAATCAGGATGGTATGTGATGATTAATGTTTCCATGAATCCTGTTGCCCTGTCCGTTGAGGTCTTGGGAGTTTACTGGTTTGGGAGGTGCTGTTGCCTTGGTGAGTTTCTACTATGCATCCTGTAGATGTTACATCTTGCATTAGAAGAAACTTTACCATACATCTAATTGTGCTGCGCATGTCACAAGGGAATTGCAGCACTGTGGTAACATTACTGGACTAACATTCTGAAAACCAGGATTAATATCTTGAAGACACAAGTTGAAATCCTACCACAGCAGCTTCAACTTATTCTGTCTTAAAAAAAAACTGGTGGATTATTGCCCACTGGGAAGGAAATCTGTTACCCTTACCCAGGCTGGTCCGCATATGACTCCAGACCCAGTTGACTCTCAATTCCCTCTGAAATGACTGCTCAGTTGTACCAAGTTGTGACAGAGAGGTCAAATAAGAATAAAACAGGACTGATCACCTGGCATCAACCTAAGCACCAGTAGTGGCAAAGCTACACGCATTGTAATCCTCAGTAATATCTATTTCCAAAATTGGAAGAGCGATACCTTCAGTCAAAGGACCCAGATTTCTCCATAACTATCTCAGGTACATTTTGTCACATGAGACCACTAGATGCAATAGCAGAGTGGCATAAGGTCTGACGAGAGCGGCCCTAGGGGTCTTCAACTTCAACCTTGTGGCATTAGATCAAACATGGGCAAAGAAACCTTCTGTTGATTACCATCATTCCCTCAGCTATCGGGTTTGTACTCCTGCATGTTGCGCACCCCTAGGGAAAGGCACTCAGGGCACAGGATGCATTCTGGGTGGTGTATTCCAATGTCCATCACTCAGAAGGCTCAGTAGCACTATTACTCCATTACTCACTGAACTGCCTGTATCCTGAAAGACAAATTTAGCAGTCTGAACTTGGAGTAGTTGGTGAGAGAATCACAGGAGGGTAGACTCACTTTATCTAGCCTTCACCAATATACCTGTCACAGAATCATCTGTCCATATGCGCTTTGGGAAGATTGACCGTCACAATTCCACCTTCACACTGAGGATATTCTCCATTATGTTGTGTGGTACAACTACATGCTAAATGGGATGGATACAGATTTAGAAGCTCAAAACTGGTCATCCATGAGGCACTGTAGGCCATCAGCAG